>NC_083638.1:15210843-15510843 GCF_963576545.1 Limanda limanda
GATCACTTCACTGTAAAACAAGCTCTTTTGGAGGAGGGGAACTATGTGTGAGATTGAGACCATTTGGCTAACATTAATCTTCTGTGGGTGTGTTGGGGCCCAGTGCCGGTGATGACCTATCACATCTGCTCATTCTGAAACTTGTTGTCTCCATGGCCTGCTCAAAATGTTTACACTCAAAATTGTTTAACCTCTTCAGTGTTTCTCAGAGTGGCTGCTATTCACAGGTCTTTATCTGTATCCATCCCTTGAATCTACAGGGTCAATGTTAAAAATGTATACAATTATATAGTATTATTATAATCATTATTATAATAATTATTATTATCATAGTATTTCAAACTTAAAACCCAACTTAACTTATCGAAACTTAACACACGTGCATGTTGCACAGTTTGCTCCAGTTGACCTGAGTCATGCAGATTAGCAGACAACAGTTCAATGTGTAGTTATTATATATAAAAGAAAAAAATATGCTTATTTTCAAACTGTGAACTGCACAAATTAGGCTTACATCATTTCGCCATTATGGAATAGTTTCTTTATTTTATAGGAGAAGGAGTTTGTAAATTGGTGCTGTTCTTCCTGCTACAGCTGGATTCTTATAGCTCAGTGCAAAGTGGTAAATCCGGTTGGAAGACGGCAGAGATCAGACTGTCAGCTGGGAGATTTACTCTTTACATGCTCTTAAAGTCCTGGTCTGACACTGAGGGTGCCAGAAACCCCTGCCAGATTGCCAGACACCAGGCCAGCAAAAGGGCCGCACAGCCATTTAACGGCCGTGCTTTCCAGGCTTTATAGCCCATGCTGATGCACTGAGGACACAAGCAAAAGAGAGCATTTATTGACCACTTGGACGAGGCCATAACTTAAAACTGCTGCCTGATTGCTTTTTATCCGAGCTACATTACAGGCCTTTTGCAGCCTTAGGATCAATTTTAATCGAAAAGCAGTGATGTTTGTTTGTGACGTAACTTGGCATCCCACCAAACATGCTATATCCCATACTTACCTCTACTTAATAGAGGAATAAACATGAACAAGACACAAATTGTCTCTGTAGCAAAATACTACTTTCACTGTACTTTTAGAAGATAGGTCTTCACGGGTCCATTTGATACTGACCACAATTGGACCAAGTCAAATTATACTCAGTCTTAAGATAGATCACATCTCCTTTTAATGTCCTGAGTCCAAAGTCTCTGTTTCAATGGAACAAACGGATGTGAATGGACCATGTTGTACTCTGTATCTGCTCTTGTGGTCCAGGAGAAGATATATTAGGAAGTCAGTGAAAAGAGGATTTTATATTATTATTATTTTTATTGTATTTTTGTATGCGTTTCTTTCATTTAAGTTCCAAGGATAGTAATTTATTTCTGCTTAATATCTGATAGAGCATAATACTACTGTCAAAGATTGTGTTATTAGGGTCTGTTTGTGTCTAATGCAGTTCAGATTTTGTATAATTATCCTCTGGTCCATTCACGGCGCGTGTGCTAAGGTCTCCCTCTTTTATAATTGGTTCTAATAATACGCCCATTAGGTTCGTTCAGGTTTTCCACTGCTCCAAATTGTTGACCCTTTGATGACATCAACTACTCACCATTCTAATAGATTAATTGTCAGAGAGCTGAATAACCCCAGAATAAAAAATTATTAACGTCCTAAATAGTGATGGCCCTGAGTTAAAGTAGGCCGAAGCTGCCTCCTTAAGTTGTACAGCTCAGGACAAAGTGGGCATTTTTCCAATGGGATTTGTTTTCCATCACTGGTCTCTGACATCATCTGAAATGTGAACAGGTAGTAATGACCTTTCTCAGCTGAGGCTATAAACTATAACATACCTGGATCAATGTCTTGAACTGTGAAACATATTTTCTGCCCTTTATGCCTAATTCTGGACCGAACTTAAGGGATAGCACTGAGGTTTTAATTAATTTGTGTTTATTCCTCCTGCTGTTAAAGCACCTGGCTTAATGAAATCCCACAGCTATTAATCTTTTGACATACCTTTGAGCTACTTGGTCAGCAAGGCACTGCCAGAGCACAAACCAAGCCTGACATTTGACTAATTGCAGTCATTTGAGAATGATCACTGCTATAATTTATTGGAAGTGCTCAGCAACGTAGCACAACATTCAGGCACCCCCCTCTGTCTGGTGAGCCACTTTACAGTCCGTCTAACTACTGTGAAAAGTTTACTAATAGGAGCAAGGTACGTACAACTGTAATTACTGAAATCAGAACCATTTTGTGTATCCGAGGTCCACTTTGAGTTCTGCAAGAAGTGCTGAGGACGGACAACCTGTCCACGGCCCAATCAATCATCCGGTGGTATGGCATTACCAAACTCCAATTATTTCCCCTCCCTTCTGTTTCACAGTGCAGCCTCAGTAGAATGACTCTTACCTGTCCTTGGCACCTCGCGAATTGCAGTGCATTTGATGAAGACCTCAGTCACAGCCTTCTGGGCTGGAGTGGAGAGCTCATTACAGCCAGAGGAGACAGGTGTATAGAAAAGACTGAATAGAGGAGAGTGTGAATGAGTGAGAGAGAGAGGGAAAGAGACAAAGAGAGAAGGAAAAAGTATAGAGAAAGTAGTAAATATGAGGGATGGGAAAAGCCCCTTGTTAGGTGAAATAAGTGGCACTTAGGGACTGGTCTTGTACATTGCACCTGTCTTATCACCATTTAACTCATATTTGTTGGTTTTACTAAACTGTCAGCAGTTCCCTGCCTTCTTGGCCTTTACCTGTAAAATGCCATGGACATGCTGACAGGCTGCCAAACTGGAGCTGTCTGGAAAAGACTGCAGCCACCTTATTATTTGACTTCCCCCACGTATCGGCAAAATTTGATGAACACACACTGAGCGGCACTCAGCTGCAATTATAATCCATCGTCCACCTTTCAGATACAAATTTGTTTAATAGCAGCTTCCTCTCATTGACTCTTTTCCTTTTCAAAACTCACCGCTAACTCAGTGATATATATATATATATTTCCTGATCATGATACTCTCTGCAACATTTTTCGCCCATTCCTGCAGTCGGTGTCAGTGATCTCTCCTGTAATTGTGTATTTTTCTGGATCGATTCAATTGTTTCCTGATGTATTCCTCGCTCAGCTGAGCATGTCATTACACACATCATTTGTGTGCAATTTAATACGGTTTGCAACAAGGTTATATTTCTGTGGTGGTTCAACTTGAGGTCTCGGGAGTATTTTTGCAGAAATCATTTCCCTCTCTGTCTCTCTTTCTCACTTGCTAACAGAAATTGCCTTGGCGGTGATTCTGCACTCCTCTGCGTTTGCTCGGCCATGCCACGTTTTGGGAGATATTGCAATTATCAGTCAGGTAATGTGATGAATATGGTAACTTTAGCCCGGGTTTGAGCTGATCAGTTCTTCCCAAGTGTACTGCTTCATGAAATTATATCCAACCGTTGGCTTATGTCTTTTTTATTGGATGTAGGTATGGTATGATTTTTTTCTGTTACTCATTGGCTCTTAATTGATGGCTGGACTGACAGTGTATGATGGCCAAGTAGAATTAGTTACTACACTTTTTAACCAGATGTACCTGTCATACGGGATAGAGAGGTCAACTTGGCATTCAAGTCAGTGCTGTGGAATTTGGACAAGCACAGGAAAGTAGTCAAACTTGTGGACTTTTTTGTGCTCATTAGCTGAACTGCATTAATATCACTCTTCCCCCAACCAAGGTCCAAGTCCATGAAAATGATTGGGGACCTTTATTTGATCGAGGCCTTTTGCTCGCCTTCTCTTTGACCTATCATGGAATAATTATTACCTCCTATTACCTTTCTTTGTTTTGCTTGACACGCTGTTCAATCCCAATGCCACGGTGTATGTGAAAGTGACAGGGTTCTCATTAACTTTAATTACTGTGTGCTGAAGCCGTCTGAAGGGAGCGTTTTGTCCCAGGAACCGCCCAGCCCCCCACTCGCAGCCACAGGCCCTGTCCTTCATCACCTGTGAAGGTCTAATCTTATCTGCGGCCATTGCAAGACTCTTCATTAATGACTCCCTCGGCCCAATCAAATGGTGACTGATGGTTGACGTGGCCTTGTCCGGCCATACCTCAGGTGCTGGGAGCTGCTCTTTGGTTGGCCAGGGCACAATGTGCAATTGACCCTGTGGCCGATTTTCACTGGTGGCTGTGTGTGCATAAACACGATGATGTCCTCTACGTGGGACACACGGTGCCATGCAACTTTGTGGCAACTGTTCAATGCACCTGCAGTTCAACAGATTGTTTTTCTGTCTATGACCTTGTCCCATCGGGTGATCTTAGCTCTAAGCTTGACTTTGTTTTGTCGAGTTCAAGCCGTGGTACAGTTTCCATTCAATTCTGCTCCACAACCCAAACCTTAAAATTGAGACACTACATTTTAGCCAAATCTGAAAATGGAAAGGGGTGTGTACAGGGAAATATCCGGGAGGTAGTACAAGGTGGAGGGGAGGTGGAGAATAAATAGTTTGTTCTTGTAGCTGCAGGATATAAATGGCACAAAGATGAAACAAATAAACCTTGGGTAGCCGCAGCCTTTAGCCAATCCATAGTTATCAGTGAGACTGCACTGAACTCTACTTTCACGGACCCTCACCAATCAGCAGAGAAAACAGAGATCTGTAATTTCTTTTTCTCTGCTCACTGATGGAGGCAGAAGGCGGTGAGAGCGAGGTGCGGTAATTATATATTAAAGGTGGGTAAGGGAAGGGCTGGGGGCATACGTGTCTGTGTTTTAGAATCATAATCAACCTTTTAAAGTGGTTTGGCTCCACACTATTTGTCAGTCACTCAGCAGAGTGTCCCGCTGGCAGTGATTAGAGGATTGATCAGGAATTTGAACTAATACATGCCCAATGCTGATGTCAAAACACAGATGGCATGACTGACTATGCAGCCTCCTCAGAGAAATTTGGTTTAATCCTGTCTTATGGACAAGTCTGGACAAATTCTGTTTTTATATTCATTAATTGCTGTGATAGTGAAATAGGAAAAATCAACACTTGTAGAATATATCTGTGATCTCCTTGCACAGTGTGGCTGTGGACGTACAGACAAGGCACACGCATGTTGCTCACTTAAACAGACACACAACATCTGTTATGCAGTGACATCACAAAACGATCTTCCCAGGAGGCGGATGACCCCCCCCCATCAGTGTGCTCAGGTTTTCATAACCTTTGGATGCCTCCCATCCTTGTCCTACAGAGCATAGAGGACAAAGCTCTATCCTAGAACATGAATAATAAGCCTTTTGGCAAAAGAGACATTGTGGCGTGCACTCATGGGTGTGTCCTCTCACCCAGTGGGTCGATGGGAAATGTAAAGTCTGTAGCTATATATACTTCCCGTATGGGGAACATGTGCCTGTTCTTCCTGACTACTGATTAAACAACAGTAAGCAGTACCTGCGTCTCTGCCTTTCCTTGTCCTGCCACATTGGTGACCCCGTTTTTTTTAACATGTTCGAGGTGAAGGAGGATAGTGTCCCTTCCTCATCGGGGGAAGACGTTTTTTCTTCCCCGGCTCCCGTGGACCGTGTCTCCACGACGACCATGGCGCAGCAGCTTCCAGGATCGAACAGCTCCGCGGAGCACGTTAAGCTCCCGGAGTTTTGGCAGAAGACGACTCCAGGTATTTTTTGGTGGTCGCGGCTTTGGACCAGCAATCCACCCGGCGCGTGATGCAGCTCCTGCGAGCCCCGCCGCTGCGGGGAAAGTACACCGCCATCAAGCAGCTTCTCCTCCGGCGCTACAGCTTGTCAGCCGCGGAGAGAGCGGACAAGCTACTGTCGCTTCCCGGTTTGGGTGATGGTTCGGCAGTGGACCTGATGGACGAGATGCTGTCGTTGCTGGGCTCCGAGGATGAGGGTTTCCTGTTCCCGCACATCTTTCTGCGCCAGCTCCCGCTGCAGGTGCGCGCAGCCCTCGCCAACTCTTCCTGTTTGGCGGCCGGCGACTTCCGTGGATTAGCTGAGGAGGCGGACCGGATCCTGCTGACTTCGAGGAACGTCTCCGTGCAGAGTGTGGCCGTGGAGTCCTCGCAGTCGACGTTGGAGAACGAGGTTCCGGCAGTGACGGCTGCAGTCTCCACCCGCACACAGCGCGGCCAGCTGTGTTTCTTCCATCAGCGCTTCGGCAGCAAGGCGCGCCGCTGCGTTCCTCCGTGCGCGTTCCAGGCACCGGGAAACGGAAGAGCCGGCGCTCGGTAGCAGCCGTGGGCGCTGGTGATCAAGAGGAGCTGCTGTTCGTTCATGACTCCATATCAGGTAATCAGTTCTTGGTGGACTCCGGCTCGCAGAAGAGCCTTCTCCCTCCTGCAGCTACGGACCTCTCGGCCCGTGGCAGTGGTCCGCGTCTGACAGCGGCTAACGGCTCGGCTATAGAGACGTTTGGTACCAAGTCTGTGACTGTGTGTTTCAATGGACGCAAATTTCTGTGTGATTTTGTTGTAGCCTCCATTACGGTTCCTATTATCGGAGCAGATTTTCTGTGCACTAATGGGTTGTTAGTGGATGTAACTAATCGCAGGCTCATTGATGCTGTGTCTTTTGCGTCTTTTCCGTGTCAGTCAGGGGGACCCGGGCCGTTAACACACGCTAATTTTGCGGCGTCAAAGGATGTCTTCCAGCGCTTACTGGTGGAATTTCCTTCGCTGACAACGCCCGCATTTTCTGCCGCGGTTACTAAACACGGCGTGGAACATTTCATTCCCACTGCGGGTACGCCCGTTTTCGCACGTTCGCGTCGCCTCGACACCGTGAAGTTAGCCACCGCGAAGGAGGAGTTTGCTACCATGGAGCGTTTGGGGATCGTTAGGCGGTCCAACAGCCCGTGGGCTTCACCGCTCCACATGGTGCCCAAGGCGGATGGTTCTTGGCGGCCGTGCGGCGACTTCCGCCGTTTAAATAACATTACGGCCCATGACCGTTACCCAATTCCGCATGTTCAGGATTTTTCGATTCGTCTGGCGGGCATGACAATTTTTTCTAAAATCGATTTGGTGCGAGGTTATCATCAGGTGCCTGTGCGGGCAGAGGACGTGCCCAAGACTGCTGTCATTACGCCGTTTGGGCTTTTCGAGTTCCTGCGGATGCCGTTCGGCCTTAAAGGCGCAGCGCAGACGTTTCAGCGATTGATGGACTCGGTGCTACGTGACCTCGCGTTTGTTTTCGTCTATTTGGACGACATCTTGGTGGCCAGCTCGTCGGCTGATGAACATTTGTCGCACCTTAGGCAGGTTTTCCAGCGCCTTGATGGGCATGGTCTCATTGTCAACACAGCCAAGTGCCAGTTTGGGCTGTCTGTCATAGACTTTTTGGGCCATCGCATTTCGTCGCAGGGTGCGGTTCCTTTGCCCTCGAAGGTGCATGCAGTTGCGGATTTTCCCCGTCCGGTCTCGGTCAGGTCGCTACAGGAGTTTTTGGGCATGGTAAACTTTTACAATCGTTTCTTGCCGCGTGCGGCCCAACTCCTGCAACCATTGTATGGTGCTTTGAAGCTTAAGAAAGCCAAGGACCAGGTTGATTGGACCCCTGTGAGGATCCAGGCTTTTGAGGGGGCTAAGGCTGCCCTGGCTAACGCGCGATTCTGGCGCACCCCGCGTCTCGGGCGCCCATCGCCCTCACGACCGATGCTTCAGATGTGGCTGTTGGTGCAGTTGTTGAACAGCGGGTTGCGGGTGCGTGGCAGCCCCTTGCATTTTTTTGCTGCGGTTTGCGAGACAGTGAGCGAAAATACAGTGTGTTTGACCGGGAACTGTTAGCGTTGTACCTGGCTACGCGTCATTTCCGTTTCCTGCTGGAAGGCCGCCCTTTCACAGCCTTTGTTGACCACAAACCATTGACGTTTGCTATGGCAAAGGTGACAGAGCCATGGTCTGCTCGCCAGCAGCGCCATCTAGCGGCGATCTCCGAATTCACAACGGACATCCAACATGTGGCGGGTAAAGCGAACCCGGTTGCAGACTGCCTGTCGCGGGTGTTGGTGTGCCCTGTGCATCTTGGGGTTGATTTTTCCGCTCTGGCTGCCGATCAACCTGGGGACCCGGGTATCGTTGCACTGAGAGCTGCGAGTACCGGTCTGAAGCTGGAGGAGGCAGTTGTGCAAAATGGTGGGCCTGCCCTCCTTTGCGACGTCTCCACGGGCCGCCCCCGCCCGGTGGTGCCGGTTGCTTGGCGCCGTCGGGTCTTTGATATGGTGCACTCTCTTTCTCATCCGGGTGTCCGGGCGTCGGTGAAGTTGGTGTCTTCGAAGTTTGTGTGGCCTGGCCTTCGCAAAGAGGTCAAGGAGTGGGCGGCCACATGTGTGGCGTGTCAGCGAGCTAAAGTTCACCAGCACACTAGGGCGCCCCTCGAGCCATTTTTGATTCCAGCCAGGCGTTTTGATCATGTGCATATCGACCTTGTGGGGCCTCTTCCCCCTTCCCAGGGTTTTACACATCTCCTTACCATGGTAGATCGGACCACTAGGTGGCCAGAGGCGGTTCCTCTGTCTTCCACGACATCTGCGGACGTGGCACGCGCTTTTCTTTCAGCTTGGGTCTCACGTTTTGGTGCACCGTCTGATATCACCTCTGACAGAGGCCCGCAGTTCATTTCGGAGCTCCGGTCGGGCTAGCAAAGTCTTTGGGCACACAGGTTCACCGTACCACTGCCTACCACCCCCAGGCTAACGGTTTGTGTGAACGTTTTCACCGGTCGCTTAAGGCGTCATTGCGGGCTGCGCTCTCAGATGCAAACTGGTTGGATCGGTTGCCGTGGGTGATGCTCGGGTTGCGCTCGGCTCCTAAGGCTGACCTGGATGCCTCGCCTGCAGAGTTGGTGCTCGGTCAGCCGCTCCGCATCCCAGGGGAGTTTCTGCCTCACAGCTCGGCCCCCTTTCCGCGTCCTGCGTCACAGTCCGCTTGTGCACCGGTGCCCGTGCATCATTTTTCTCCTCGGTCTTTCGTGCCAACGGATCTCGCGACCGCTCGGTTTGTTTTCGTGCGTCACGATGCTCACCGGTTTCCCCTCCAGCCCCCGTATGACGGCCCGTTTAGGGTGTTAGAGGCGGGTTCTAAAAGTTTCATTCTGGACATGGGCGGGCGCAGGGAGCGTGTTTCGTTAGACAGACTTAAGCCAGCTCATCTGTTGGCCGGCGAAGAGGTGCTACCGGCCCGGGTTCCCCGTCGTGGTCGCCCCCCTTCTAAGACCCCTGTGTTTTTTTCTCCAGTTGTGCCTCCTGATCCTGTGTCTGTTGTAAATGATGTCCCTTCTGCTTGTTTCACCCCTGCGTTTGCGGACGGGGATCGGCGTAGCCGTTATGGTCGCCTCGTTAAACCCCCTGAGAGGTACTGACTTTTGTCCCATTTTGTATTTTTCCCTCTGGGTGTTCGGGGGGGGGCTGTGTGGCGTGCACTCATGGGTGTGTCCTCTCACCCAGTGGGTCGATGGGAAATGTAAAGTCTGTAGCTATATATACTTCCCGTATGGGGAACATGTGCCTGTTCTTCCTGACTACTGATTAAACAACAGTAAGCAGTACCTGCGTCTCTGCCTTTCCTTGTCCTGCCACAACATTGCTAATGTTTTGTCCAAATACATAAAATCTGACCCCGATGATAATGTATCCTGCACCGGTGCAAAACTGCGGTATATACGAAGAGCTGATTTCATTGCAGATGTGATTTATGAAATCTTTCGAATGGAAAAGGAAGTGAGAAAAACAACCTCTCATATTGAAATGTCTGGCGGGTGTCTAGGCATCACAATAAGGGCTTAGTTTGTTTGTCTGTGCTTGATGATTTTCCTGTTTGGCAGCATAGCTTTGTTTGTTTATGTTAATGGGTGTGATGACCTGTTGGTCCCCAATCTTGCAGGGAAATGGCAGCCGATGCTTTGGGGAGTGAGCCATTGATCTCTCTTCAGTGGCTCTTTCTTCACAGGTACTTGGGATTAACCGAGCCGGGAACAACACAAAGGAAAATGTTACAAAACCAGCAGAAATAACAAAACATAAATTCACCATATTATTTCTGGTATATGCATATGTTGCACAGCAGCTCCAGGCTAATTGATGCTTGTTTGGCTTCTACCAAGCTGCCTGCTGTGGAGAAGTGCTCACTCGGCTTCCCTTACTTCGGGCTCTTGAGGCTTGATGCTGCCTAAACACACAGCTGTAATTCCCCTAGATAGTACACTAAGCAACTGTTATACATGAACACGCAAACAAAAGCTGTTAATGGATTAGCTTCTCTGGACCACCTAATAATTTGAAGCGTTGCAGTGGACAGTTGTAGAGGACTGGGCACATTCCAAGACATGACTGAGGCTACGTCCATGCTACTACCTTGATACTGCATTTTGCTTCCATAGCAATTTGAATCCCTATTGATAATAACACATTTTAAAACGCATATCGCTTGACAAAAATAAAAACTTTTAGCAACACCTATAATTGATTACCCATTTTGTATTCTACATGTTCCTCACTCAGGAGTTGATGGTAAGACCAAAAAGACCCAAACACAATTTTTGGTTTTGTTATGTAATCTTGTAAAAATTGTAAAACCCATACTATTTTGTGTGTTTCTGTGAGATTTGAATCATCTAAAAAGTGTTTAACTTTATTCTGCTGTAGGCGAATATCCACACTGGTTTACAGAAGAACGATCATTTGATTTATACTTTATAGTTGAATTAAAATGTATTGCTTTGACCTGTTGTAGATTATTTGAGAACATTAATTACTGACTGTAATCTGATTTATGTGAGTTTGGTTTAAATATTTGAATGACAATTTGACTTCTCTGATATAATGTACTGCAAATAATAATTCAGACAGTATGATCAACTATCTTCATTACTAAAAACTCTAATTCACCTAGCAAATTTGACAAAAAGTCAAACATTAAGTCAAAACGAGCGTCTTTCTGTGTGAATGAATAAGATGCCTTGACCGTTTCTCCACACCACGAAAGGTTAAGCCCAATTTAGGTGATCAGAGGCACAAAGGTCAGCTTCACAGGAGTCACTTCTCCTCTTTGAGACTATACTGCATTTTACTTTTCAAACTGAAAACACAACATTGGGAGAGTAGGGGTGAGTGCACCAGGGGAGAAGGCTCACAAAGCTGTCCCCCAGGGAACATTATTGCTTGGTTAAAAAAAAGAAAAATAGAAGAAAAATCTTTGAACAGAAACACTCTTTCCACCATATGCTCTCGCTCCTGGACGCACATTTATTGAAATGTCAGTTCTTTAGGGGCCCAGTTCTAATTTTTGTTCCACTCAGTGTCAGTAAATAGGTCTGACTGTGAGTTTTTGTTCGCAGATCCCAGGAGAGTGGCATGCACGCTCAGCAGAGAGACCTCTCACTGCAACCTCCCTCTAACATATTGATCAGGAACGGCTATTGGCTTTAGCCCTGTGAATAAAATGCTGCTCCATCGAGTTCACTTCCCCGCTGGGCGATTGCACGGACAGACAAAACCTTTAACAATCTTTTAGTGGACTGCCATTTAGCTGAGATCCTAAGCCTTATGACGTCAATGGCTGGCACGGAGGAGGGAGGAGGGAGGAGGGGAAAGAAAGAAAATAGGAAATGTCACTTTTGTGTACCGCATTTCTTCAAATTACTTTGTGTATCTATTTTCTCTGCCTGCCACTCGTGTGTTCTAGCACCTGCCGCAAACCAAGAAGCGATCGCATTGAGATGATTTATAAAACCAAGGGCAGGTAAATAGAGTTGTTTTCTGGCTCTTCACTCAAAGTTGTTTGTCGACATCAAAAAGAGGAAAGAGGGTTGACATGTGCATCTCCATACATTTACCTGCTGAAAGCAATGATCCCCTTGACATTTTAAAAAACGTGGACATGGAAAAAAAGACATTTATACAGATTCAGAGTACAGAATGTGCAGTGTTTTGTTTCCACATTATGGGAACAGGCATATTTTGCTAATTTATTGTGACTGGAATGAGGAAGGAGAGGGACCTCTTCATACGCCAATCCCAATTTTGAACTATTAGTTATGATTGCTTTTGTAATTTCTGCCTGGAATCCAGTCTTTTAACCTATGAACGTTTGGTCCGACAATAACTTTCATCAAAATCATCTGCTTTAACTTCATTTCATTGTTTTCCCTGAGCCTCAGAATGACTTTAGGTAGTCGAGTGTTTTCCCATATATCATTTATTTATTTAGTAATTAATTAATTTGTGTATTAATCTATGAGCTATGTATTTAATATTAAATAATGCACAGTCCTCTTCATGAGATTTAAGATAAAATCGGGGCTTTCTCAGTGGTCCTTTGTTTTCTGTTTGGCTGGAACATAGGGCAGTACAGTTTGGGTGCTCTTGTCAGAGACAGTTTGTGTGCTGCTATTTCGTAACAGTTTTTTGCGGCAGCCGGGGTTTAAGAGACTTTTCCTGGGTAGTGTGTGAGCTCCTGCCATCCCCTTCACTGGTGAGGAGACGTAGGAAGGGTCCAGAAAGTTATGGTGGAGTGAGTGCTCAGAGGAAGAACGTTTGGGGGCCATTGAGCTGGCCAGGGGACCGGGCTCAGCATCGCTCTCTGGTGTCGCACAGCCACTCTTGTCCTCCTCTAACCCGTCTTGCTCCTCCTCCTCCTCTTCGTCGTCGTCGCAGCACAAAGCGTGGTACAGAATTTTGTCACTGAAACGCACTCGTTCTCTTGTGCCGGAGGTACGAGAAGTCTTGTGGCTGTGCGTGGAGCTGCTGGCCTCCTCGCTGGAGGAGTCCGGAGTAATGATGCGGGGCCCGTTGGGTATGGGCAGCCCGCCATTCATCTGGGAGTACACGGAGGCAGTGGTGGGGGGTGGGGTCGGGGTCTGTGTCTGGGTGGGGATGGTCCCACGGCCCAGCTCCGGTCGTAGATCCCCTGGTTGCTCACCGGGTCTGCGTGCGACTCCTCCGGCAGCCTCCAGGTAGCTGCAAAACTCCCAGCTATCAGAAAGCACATCTGAATTGAGGAAGTCGAGCCTGAAGGCCTCTCCCAAGCCTCGCTCACTGCTGGACGTGCTGCTGGCCGTGGCCACCGTCCAGTCATCTGGCTCCAGGTCAAAGTCAAAGTCGGACGTAAGTTTATCGATCTGACCCACCACCTGAAACAGAGAAGACAAGAGAGAGCTCATGAGATATTGTATAAAAGCTAATTTTTGGTTTTTAATTCAGATTCATATATTTTTTACATATGTTAGTGGCATCTGTCCAAACTAAAGTATCTGATAAACTACAACCCACTGTTGCAGTCGGGCCGATAATGTTTTCACCGTATTACTCTTTGGGAGTCTGTGAATGTGTGTGTGTGTGTATTTGCACATGTGTGTATGTATGTATGTGCACAAACATACACATAAATGCGCCCAGAGTGGTGTTCAGGGTAAGGATTAGGGCTAGGCATTTACTTAATGATTAAAGGTAGGGTAAGGGCTTAGGGAACACATCATAACCACGAGTTTCCTCACTAAGGAATGTATGTGTGTGTGCTGCACTGCACTAGTTTAATGGAAGCTACCACAGAGGCAGTCTTCAGCACCAGTAGCCAGGTGTCAGTCCGTGTCTGTCTGTCTGTGGACAGACCTTGTCACTGCAATAAATCACAACCCTTGGAGCGACACAAAACTTTACAGGTGTGTAGTTGAGCTAAAATTGAAGGTCAAGTTCTAAGATATGTTTGATCTGACAAGTACTTGTGAGTATGTAGTAAAGACTGGCGAGTACTCATCATCGTCAGCATGTCAACATGTTGACAGGCGTCATGACCGGGCTGATCCCATGACGGTCTCCACGTCTAAATGGATTTCCTATACCCTGCTCTGATGCATTATTTTCACGTGGTGACATCATCACAGGGCTTTTAGCACCACAGCTCCATTACTTGTGTAACGTAGTATAAAGTACACAGGGGGTTCATAATTATATTACAAATAATATTGCTGATCTTCATTTGAACAGATACAGGACATGCATAGACTTAATTCAATGACAAACCTCTAAAATAAACTTTACCAAAAGCATTTAAACCCACTTCGATATTGATATCTCTTACAGTTTACACAATATTTTATTGCAGGAAATTTCCAGATGCTTTATATCCCACTGATTACACCCCCCAGCCCCCGAAAAGGCAGGTTGAACAAAAAGAAAGATTTATTCCCTGCTGCTAATAGATCTGTGTTTGCCTTTACAGCTTGTCCTTACACTTCGTTTCAACAATAAATCTTTAATTGTTTGTTCGTGTTTTTAAAATGGTCTTTACTTCTGCCACGGCCTCCCGTGGACAGGTGTTGTAAAATAGCTTTATGCTGCATTAAAGACAAAATTAAACTTGCACTGAAATGAGGTTGTAGCATTGAAGACGTGTCGCAACTCATTAAAGAGGCTTCTTTAGCTCGGAGAGAGAGGGGGAGAAAACAGCATGAAGAAGAATTGAAGAAGCCTCTTAGATGAGCGGTGAAAGCTGCTCGCACACACAGTCCAGTGGCTGATTCACTTTGTCTTGATGTTGGCCTTGTATAGCGACAGCACCAGGATGAATGAGATGAGCCCACGCAGACATATAGCTTCATGGTACGAACACTAAACCGCAGTTCCTCTTGATGGTTCCGCGCTTATGCATTTTTTAATTCCAGTGCTATTGTAATGTCAGTATCTAACAAAATGAAGTCAAATGTTCACTCACTCACTTCATTTATTGTTCCCTCAAATACAACCTACAGTGTGGAGTGTCTGGTGAATAGAAAACACTTCAGCTGGAATCACACTGGTTTGCTGTGAAGACTTAAAGCTCATGCCCTCTATACTCGACATTTTAGTATCTTCAATCAGCAGGTTCTGCTCTCAACAACACGCTATTGTAAAATGGAAACACTCAGCACGTATGTACTGTAGCTTGTAACTTTTCCCATTACCATTCAACAAAGAAGCCAGGTGGGTTCGAACTCCCCAAAAGTTTATATATTTATTGTATATATATGGGTCTGCAACATAATTGCAGCTGAATAGCAGAGCAACTGTGGTTGTACCTTGAGATTCTTAGAAAGATTCTTTAGTTTTTTTTTTTCTGCCTCTATAATTATATGCAGCGCTGGCTTGCTTCTGCCTTTTATGAGTACCAATGAGCTCGGTTGTATCAACACCACAATGTCTTATCCCTGCATGTAGAATTACATTTTTTTCATTTCTTTGTCCTACTTTAAAAAAGAGAAATTATGTGTCTGAAGAGGGTAAAACTCCGAACCCGCTGATAGAGGAGGAGGGGGTACGCCGCTGCGCTCGCTGAAAAGCCCCAGTGATCTGCAATGCAAACGTGGCAGCTGACATTCATGAGCTCAATGATCTTATGCAAATATCCCCAGATTATGGTCTGAATCTAACGTAAACTTGCTCGCTAACTCATTGAATAAAACATTACAACGCTGTCTTGTATTAGGAGCAACAAATGTAAGATACAATAAACCTTCACCTTAAAAAAGAGTGTGAAGGATGATTAGATGCTCCTTCTTTTCTTTCTCACTTCATTTAACATATGCAGCCTCTCAGTCCTCAGCTTTAAACAGTGATGTTTTGTGCTGTTAAGTACAAACAATTGCATTCAAATCAGGCTTTGTACGTCGGCATGCATAGCATTGGCTCATCTGTCAATGAGCCTCTCTGCAGATCCTGTCAGTTGTGGCGTCGTACACCTTGTGAGTACTTGGACCGTGCCTCCCTATTGGCCGAATGCCCAGAGGGAGTTGGGCCGTGTGAGTGCTCTAATACTGGAATTACTTAACCTGTTTGTATTGTGATTTGCAGACTTTTAACTCACAGACTTGTTAATGTAAGATGTTTCTCAGGCCCACAGGAGACGGAGTGGCTTTGTTTACTTGTTTACACAACTTGGGACGAGGGACTTGATTTAATCAACGAGTTAAATGTGTTTCACAAGACGCTGAACTGTGATATGTTAAAAGAAGGGTAAGAGGAAATGCAAATATAGAGTTTTCTGATCACCCAAACATTGCTGTTTCTCTGCAGCGGTTCATCATCATCTCTTATTTCCCAGTTAAAGATGCATTCCTGAGTGTTAACAGTAACAGCGCCCAACGTCTGCTGGTCTGACCCCTGCCTGCAGTATGTGGGCTAATTTAACTTGATATCTGTCTCGGCTCGGAGGGTCTGCTGAATCTTTATAGGTCACAATGCAGCACATGCTCAATGAAGCAACAATGAACACTAGCCTCTGCTTTTTCTTCCAGTCCGGGGATGTGCGATGAGGGAGCTCCGGAGTGAACTGGGGGAGCAGATTGCTTTAGCTCATAGGATGAATGAACACATCAGGACAATATGCATGATGTGTTTGGAACAGAAAACACATTATGAGAATTAGCAAGAATCTAAATTAGAGGGTAAAGTAATTATGAGACTTTTGCAGTGCAACCGCACCATATATGTACCTTGGTAAAAAAGATAGACCTATTAGAGATTTTCCTGTCGCAGATGCCATGTGTGAGTATTCAAATAAACAAACATTTTGGGAGTAAACACAATTACTCATGCTATAATGAACAAGTAACTCTAATTTACTCTGTCAACACTCAGTTATCCTGTTCCCACTAGTCGCATCAGTCAGAATCATTCTAAACACTTGAGTGGGTGGACAAAGCACATAGTTACATGTCGGATATGCAGCCCTTATTTTGACATCTCCTTAGTTTTGATTGCCTCAAATGTAAAATTCAGGATATGCAGCTTGAAGATGTGATAAACCTCTGGAGTCGGCTGTGTATCCCCCATGGACTTTATGGCGCCATCACTCTACGAAGTTTATGATGCAGTGATGGCACATCCTTGTGACTGAAAAGACTCCATTTGCAACCAAGTTAAGCTGTAATGTATAGTGTAAGTGTGCATATAAGTGCTGGGGATTTGAGTTTGACTCAAGTCTTTAATTTGATCTCAGTGTCTCTGCTGACAACTTCACTCATTTTCTTAACGGCAAATTGAAGCTACGGGAACCTATGTGGATTTTTTCAAAGCAATGTTTTTTAATATTGTCACTGTAAGGCAGAAACATTGAGGATGATAATAAAAATAATAATACAAATAATAATAATGAATAACTTCATAGACCGTGTTTCAACACAAAGGAAAAAGTGCTGCACAACTAGAAAACAGAAAGTTAAAACTCAGAAGAAAGTTTTTTACAGAATAATGGAAATAATAATAGTTTCCAAAATGTTTCCAAAAATCAGTTTTTCCTGACACTTAAAAGAAGACACTGTCTCAGACAGCCTTATTTGCACTTAACTTCCAACTGTTGCTTTAACAAATAAAGACTAGAATGGTACTCCGTAGAACACAAACCTCCACCAAAGCCCAACAGTCTCCTTAAATTCAAGCAAGCTGCAACGAATTTCACACTCTCATGGACATCAGTCCCTGAATACTGCAGATAATATCTTTTATCTAGAAAAAATTGGGTTCGTCCCTGACTAATAGCACATCCTTCCACCAAGTTTAGTGGTAATCCGTACAGTCGTGTTTGTGCTATACTGCTAAATAGACAAACAATTAAACACTGATGAAATCATAACCACCTTCGGATAGGAAATACATTTTTTTTTTCCATCTTATGGTGACAAGTCATTTAAAAAAACAAAGTAATGTCATATCCTAAAAAGTTTGGACAAGATTTCCACTTCAATAAATTTTTTAGAGCCTATATTCACAAACTTCAATTTTGTCCCATAGGGCTTAACAAGGTGCGACATCCTCTGTCCTTTACCCTCAACCACAGTCCGGAAAAAACTACCGACAAGAAACATATTAACAGAGGAAAGAATAACGTTGAAACCTCAGAGAGCCACATGTGAGGGATCCCTCTCTCAGGACTCACAGAAGTGCAATACATGCCTCATGTAGCTGAACAAAATTAAAATATTAACAACATTGATTAGCATTGGCAGCGACAATGTGGCCCATCCGTTGTAGATGCAGGGTTGCTGAGCACACACACTTGATTGTATTTATATAATCCATGTAGACCAATCACTGATGAAATTACCATTTTTATCTTCTTCACTGCACACTATCAGCCGGCAGCCACGAGTCAACTGTAGGTGACAGCACCTGATCAACCTCCCGGTCCAGTCATTTCAGAGTTCTTATAGGTGCTTTAAAAGACAGGCTGCCTGTGCAGCATCAGGCGAGGGTTTATTACTGTACCTCAACACCTGTCTGAGATGATTGGGCTAGGTAATTGAGGGTCAGAGTGAAAGAGGGCACTTGGAGACTCGTCTGTGACAGAAGGGTACAGTGATGGAAAAGACAGGCAAGGATAATCTAGGACAGCGTGGTGGTCAGTAATGTCGAAACTCTCCGAAGAGCCTCTTCTCAGGCGGAGTGGTGATTTGGGAAATAGATTTAGTACAGTCCACTATCATTACAAGAGTCCTTCTCTCTAATATTCAGCTCCACCTGGATTCATGATTTATTTATTGTGAGTGGGGGCCGTGCCAGTTTCTTTTCCCCAAAGTGAGCGCCTGTCCTCTGTTAATGCTAATTGAAAATATACTGGAACATTAGTAGAGGAATAAGTTATTCCACTACGGATGTTTAATGTGTTGTTGAAAAATGCAGATTGAGGTCAAAATTGGTGAATGTGAAAATCTGGGTGTAAAATTGCGTCTGATGAGCAGGGGTATATTTACCACATGCTCTAATCACTGTGTTGATCTTTCAACAGATGTTTAATGTGAAAAGCTTGTTTTGATGTGTATTGATTTCTCTCTGTGTGAAAAATATTTTGTAAACTCTACTAAACAGATGGGGATTTATAAATCATATATATGCTTTAGAACATGACGTTTCTAATCGTCCTAATGGAAAGGCTATCATGTTTTGCAAGTCAAAGCTGTTTTACATATTCTATTATTTATCTGAAAATGAAAACCGCTCTGCAACGTGGCATCTGTAGACATGCAGTTTGTACATGTGTAAAAAAAAATCAGGTGTTAGTTAACAAAAATAAATAAGACATAACACCCTCACTGGATTCATTTGAAATACACACTGTTTGAGTGAATTTTCAGTGGATTGCCTCATTAAGCCGTGTTCAAGTGGCCTCTCTCCATCTGTTCCTGTGCCACCGGTTCTTCCAGGAGTCATTTTCAGAGTAGACTGAGAGATGTTTGCAGAGCGGGTTTGTTAATTATGCAGCATCCAGCATCTAGCATGGCTTTGCTTCTCTTTTTTTCTTCATGGTAAAAATCTGAAACGTGTTCAGCAGAGCCATTTAAACACATCTAAGGGTTATTTCTTTCTCAACATGTCACAATAGATTTCCAGCCTGCCCCTGTGCAGCACTTCTAGCACTGTGAGCGTTGTGTGCCAGTTAGGAAGGCTCAGCAATTATCAGAATGGCTTTGCATGCTTTTTCGCAAATATTGTTTTAATGCAGTTAGCTCCTGCAGCTTTGTACTTCCTCCTTACATGCTTATTTCCCCTCTGCTTAATTCTCCTCGAGATGTGAGGAGGGGAGCATCCAAGTCACTCACATTGTGGTGATATGGTTTATCTTATCCCCCAGAAGCAAATGTATCATCCCCGACTTCCTCTGAAAGAACATAATTAGTGGATTCACTAGAAAAATGTCCAGTCTGCAGTTTCCTCCTGGGATCCTATTCACAATGGGATGAAAACGCAATTTGGGAACACTTTGTCTTTTTGGATATGTGCGTAATATAACCCAGCTGTATGTGAACATCCTGCAGACTGTTCCATATCTGCAAAGCACTGTTGCCCTGAAAGCTCGGGCCATATGATGTCAGAGCTCTGGGGAGATTTGTTGAGCAGAAGGCTGGTGCCCTGAGTGAGGCGCACAAAATCAGACACATGTTTCCCTGCAATCTTGACAAGGTTGTGTATAAACAACACCAAAAATATATATTCAGTCTCCCAAAGCATCAAATAATAGAAACTTAGGCAGAATATGTGTTATCTGTAACATGAATAATGTATTTATACATTCTTAGTACATTTGAAGCCTGCGTCACTGGACTATTGCACCACTGATGGTCGATCATCATCTCTGGCTAGTTAGCATCCTGTGTTGCAGAAACGATTCACTGCTTGAATGAGGCAGCTTAAGTATTGATGTGTTTGCATGTTTACATGCTTGTAGAGTTCACACTCCTACTGTATCTTTCTCTCTCTTCATTAACACTGCATGTGACATCCTGTTACATACTATGAGACTAACTTGTCAATATGTTTTTGCAGCAAAGTCAGCAAGAGTAATTCCTGTGTGTTTATTGCACTGGTATATTGAGTGTATTCTAATGCAGTTGACTCCGCAGAGAGAGGTCCAGTGAGTCTGTGGGCGGGCATTATCACAAGCCAGGAGGACTCTGGATTTAGGTCAGGCCATCTTGATTGGTGAGATGCATAGCTTGGTGTTGGCACAGGGATGAAGTATCTTTTTGAAGTGTTCGCTGGAGGCATTTGGTGTAATTATCCTGTCATGAGAGGGGCTATAAGCCCGAGACTTCATTAGGCACATGCCTCCTGCTTTTTCATCTTTTCTCTCTAAAAAAAAAAAAGAAGTCATCTTTATGGAGGTCTTAAAGTGCTAAACAACGCTGTGATGTGCAGAGGGCCAAAAACCCCTGACAACTCACTAATCAGAAGCATCATTTCAAACTCCGACACATAATGGGCTTCGTATATCCCTCTGGGGCTTTGGACGAGGTGGGCTTCTCAAGTCCTTAAGGCCCACGAAATCAACCACTTCTTTAGCCAAATTGAAGTCATTAGACTGGACAGATTCATTCTCCAACTGTAGGTTTATACTAATATCCTGGAGAGGGTTATCGGTTGTGCAACCATAAAGGGGATAATATGGGAACAGCAACAGGAAGGCAGCAGATGCAGCGTGCATTGGTGCTGGCAGAGCACACTGATCATTTATTGAGGTTCTCCTTCATTGCTTCTATCTGTGTTAAGGAGCCTAGGGTTGGTAATGAGCAGAAAAGATGGTAGTGCCACGCTACAGGGCTCCTCAGTCTGTCTGCTTCCCTGAGATAGCACTGGGATTAGGCCCGAGTACTCCCAGGTCACGCTGTTCACATTCAAGGCAAAAAAAGGTGTGCATGTGAGCGCAGCCAGGCCACACTGACCGGTTTTAATGACTCAGTAGTAGAGTTTTCATTAACAACACGTCTTGGTGTAGGGGGCCAGTGAAGGTGTAAAGTGATTGTAGTTTGTCAGAGCGCAGCAAACGTGTGTGACCTGTGCTGGAAATAGGAGAGAATCTCTCTGGCTGGGAGAACACAACTCTACAGGAACTGGGTCAGCCCAATCCAGCAGTAAATCCCTCACTCTGACACATCACATACGCATTGCCAGTTTATCTACACAGGCTGAAACAGTAGGTAGATAAGCAGTAAGTCTGCCCTTCAAAAACAAACACACACAAAAAAACTAAAACGTATTAAGGTTTTTACTGTCGTTAAAGTAGATTTGTCACAGTAAAAATGGCTCACATAAATAAATGGATACTAGAAACTGCTGTGTGTTAGTACATAAAAATATCACAGCATAATGTGGTAACAATTTATTTTCTAAAGCATCACACCAGTTTATGTCTGTTGCTACGTGCAGTAAGGCAAACTAAAAGGTAAGCGAGACTAAAAATACGCATTGTTGTACAACAGATGTCTAATTGCAACTCTTGGTGTTAAGTTGGGGCCTGTCCTTTGGATCCTTGGTTCTTTATTAACCCTGTAGAGGCCAACTACATCGTAGTGCTACTTCAGTTAATGGTAAAAACTGAAGTGAAAACAATATGTGCTTCAAATACTGTTTCCAGAAGTACAAATCTCTCTTATTATTATGAGCCATAATATTGTAACTATCCAATGTAGATTTACAACAAGCTACGAGATCGTGAAACAATATTAAATGTCCCTGTAGAAGTCACACGTTTGTGTGATATCAACTGCATTTCAGGAAAAATATGTTTTTTCGCAATGTTGAGGATGATTAATCTCGCTTCTGGTCGTCCTGGTTTCAGGCTTAGACCTCTTTTTATAAGGAGTTTCATGGGAAATGTACTTCAAGAACCAGAGCCATTCTAAAACAGGGTGGTCACTGTTACCCTCTATGTGGGCTCATGTAACTGTAGTGACGCATGCACAAAAAGATGTACGTGTATGTCTTCATATTAGTCATTCATTGTGCATAGCTTTATAGGGCGTCATTGTCAGCTTTGTCCCTCTCTTGTATGAATGACGAACATATTCTGTGCAGATTATAGCCTACAATAAATGGCCCTGATCCGACCAGATGTATCTTGTCTGATCCGATAACAAATGGACAGCTCTATAAGTACAGGTATGAATGAATCCGAGACACATTGAGGACTCGTCGAGATCTGATCACTGAGAACACGTTCGGAGGTTGTCTGGGCCACATTCCTTTAAGCAGTGCCTGAATGTGTCCTGAGCCAAACTGCCTGCTCAGCTGACTTCCTCGGTATGATAGGAGTACTATCCATTCAAACCGTGTTAGTCAGCTTTGTCCATGACGTCTTTTCAGAGAGATGATACAAGTGTGTCAAATGTACCAAGCAATAGACCCAGTCTGTATTGTTTTCATTTCTTCTGCTTTTAATATCCGGCAGACCTGGCACAAGACGTGCATTGCTACCTTCCACCAATTAAAAATCATTATGCCTTTGGTCTTTTGAAAACCCTAATGCCTGTTGTGAACTGATATACTTCCATGTGCCAGCTTACGATCAAATCCCCTGTACGGCCTTACACGGCAGGTATGAATGGTAGTCCAGAATCACATTGTCACACATACACAGGTACGCACAGCTAACAATGATTATTATAAGTAAGGATGAAAACTGAAAACAACCCACTGAACAAAATATTTTTGCGGTAGCCATCCCCTTCAGCCAAACGATTTCTATTTAGGTTTGTGTGAGAAACGATTCATGCCTGGTTACCATGCAGAAGAAGCACCTGCTCTCCTTTTCTAATTAAAAATCCCTCTGTCCAGATTTGTTTTATGGCTCCTATCACGTTCTGTCTTCCTGGGCAGGGGATAGATGCTACTGCCTAATGACAGTTTTCATGCAGCACTACTGGATGGTATTACACAATTTAGCGTGTGTAATCGATTTACACTCCCCCCAAAAAAGCTTGAATAAAACGGCAAGTTGCCAAATCTACCCCAAAGGCAAACCATTTTTAACACAAGAGAACATGCTCTCACTATTTCCTTGACAGGTTTATCACCTCTATTGGTTGTGAAGGCAAATATACAGGTTATTTGTGGAGGATCTGATATATTGATGTGCAAAACTGGGCAACCCTTCTGTTTAGCTTTGTGTTAATAACTCAGCCTTCTGTCTTCAGATGCTGATAAGTGTAGACTTAAGTCAATGGGTCACAGTTCCTGCAACATTGAAAGCATTTTAGTTCTTGAAATGTAGGGAGACTGGGTCTGGACATTTTCCCAAACGTGCCCTTCACACATGAAGAAGGAGAGTGTTTGGATCAGACATATTCACAACAACAGGAACAGTTTGACAAAATCCAGGCAAGGGGTGGTGTCAGGGTAGAACATGCAGGAGGAGGGACATGACATGTTTGCTACCTACATTGCATGGTTTTGTTTACAGTATATCAACACCAGCGTCGGACCTTAGCTTCGAAAGCTCTCGAAACTCGTTTTTCCATATTGACGCTTATTCAATGTCTTCCACGTGTGTGGCTCCCCTGATATATTTTAATTGTAATTTTCTTCTTGTGAGTTTTGCCACCGTCACATGTAAGTAGTCATACACACGTCCAGTCACTGTGAATTTTCTTACTCGATTCTCATATGGGCTCCCCCTGATATTTTGCTGACATTTAACCAGGGTGCTAGTGGGAAAAGTTCTAGAAAAATGTCTGGGGCAACTGACTGAGTGCATATTTGAAAGCAGTTTTCGACACACGCAAATGCAGATGATGTTTTTTGCTCTGTTTATAACATTACAGATTTTCTTATTGAGACAAGTTTAGTCTAGGTCATTTACAGCTTTACACTATAATTACTACTATTACTGTTTTTCTTGAGCAAGCAGCAGCAACAGCAATTTCTACATATAGTGCAAGATGTACTTTAAGGCATAGTCCCCTGAGCTGCAAGTTGTTAACTGCAAGAAAACTCTGGCTGCTCTGAACACAAGAGTAAAACCCTGAAGTCAGTAAAAGTTAGTTAAATCTTCTTTTCCTTAAGAATTTAGTATCTCAAAAGGCCCCAACGGCGCTGGGTTTTGCATAACAAGTCCCCATTTCTAAGCAACAAAATAGGTCATTTGTCTGTGGCACCTACAACAACTAATATGGCCATTCCAAAAATGTATATTAGTGTTTCTTGTTCTACCGCCCTCATGGCTTAATCTTGCAAAAGTTTAGGACCTTAAAAGTTACAGATATTCTGTTGTGTGTGTGAACAACTGCAGTTGCTACACAGTGAGCTCAGTGCTGTTGCACCAACGGTAGTGTGACACAGTGGAATCATAGCATTGGAATCTGAGGCGGGACATGCTTGCGTAATTCATAATACTGATATGTTATGCATTATGACATATGGAGCAGAGCTGCATATCAGAGTCATACTTTGTCAACTCTCCTTCCCAAACTGCTTCCTTAGACCTTTTGTAATGGTATAACTCTACTTTTACCTTTGCAACTTTAACCTTCACACAACCTCAAAAGGTCACTTGTCAGGAAAACATAGACTGAGGATGTTTTCGGTGTTTTGAACAACGAGGGCTTTTAGTTTTAGTGTTTTGTTATGTTTTGTATTTTGGTTTAAAATCATATGTATATACATAGTGTGGATTACAGTGTTATAGTTATTACTCCAGTTCACTTTCCATGACAATTTACCAAAATTATTAACTATTCAAGCAACATCTGCATCTCTGCTCTATTTACCACATCGGAATTATGAATTATTTGAGCATATCCCAATTTTCATTCAAGTGTCAGCTGCTGTGCCTGACTGTAACACTTTTCTTCAGGAGCACTGGGCTGACTGTGCAGCATCTGTGCATGTTCACACCAAGATGTCATACACCCTGATGAAGTAAAACATATCCGCCATCAAAGTGAGAACAGCAGAAACATTAAATCCTGCACTCAAATGTAAATGAACGAAAACAAGAGAGAATTCCTGTTCTGACTTATACTAGAAACGGACGGTAACAACGGGCTGATTGCTTCCTGCATTAGCATATTTATAGTTAATGATGCTAGTTGGATTCCGATTCAGGGCTACGATTCCATTTTTAAATGATTATGCATCTAGATGCATCAAATAATGTTATTTCTGTGCATGATTAATTTTATTTCCATATAAAAAATATTATAAAGTGTTAAAATGAACATAGTTTAAATCATTCATTGATTATGTTCTGTCTCTGCATCGATGCAGAATCGTCCACATCACGATGCATCGGAAAAACAATAAATTTCCCTCTATTATTAATCATCTATCTTTACCCACGAGTTTGAACTTAGTCATTGGAAATAATCATCTCATAATATCATAACACCCCCCCTCATATAACACTCTCTTTATTAGAAACGATCATTATTGTTTTTCCTTTATCAGACAACGATAGCAACACGGCTTTTTTAAGTTAAACAGGCACTGACTTACACCATTAGACCTTGAACATTGGCTGAAATAGCTTAAAACAAAAAATTGCACTCTCGACTTTGCTGTGCTTTGCATTCCACGGCACTACATCTGTCTTATTCAGCTTCACAGCAGTTGTACCTTTTTTCATTTTGGCTAAACTCAGGGTTACTTTTCATCGCTACTCATTGTTCTCAGGCCACGGATTCGGATGAAATGTCCGGGCGCAGAGAGCAGAGGCTAACCCCACTATTAATACAGGGCATGCAATCAATATGCCACTGGCATTTCTAGGTTTCCTTGGCCTGCAGTGCTTATCTTAATGGGAGTGTGCTCCCATTTTCTTTTATTGTGTGAACCCATATATCATTACCCACCAAATATAGCTGGATCTACCATGAAGCAAAAACATTCAGGCTCAGTGTAGGAAAAAACATTAATGCAACTTTTTTGTCCTGCTGATTTATGGTGGTGGCAGTAAACCTCAGGAATTCATTTACAGATACTTAATTTCTGGTCCGTCGTCTTTGTCTTTGTTTCTCTGTTGAGATTATCAGCCTGCCAAACGTTTGCAGCAGCATTATTCCTCATTAGCTAAGAAACCACGTCAGTACAGGATGATGTGCTGTGTGTCAAAGACTTGATATATGGACAGAAATAGACTTGTGTGGACAGATACAGTCAGTCCCCCTCCATTCTGCTCACCTGGAATAAACTTGAAATGATGCACGCTTAGTCACATGGTGTATTATTACTCTATTATTCCGCAGAAATTGGTGCAGTGAAGAGATGCATCTGTTTCAGCAGGAAGGTTTGTGGTGTTCAAACAATTCTCAGCTGCTCGTAAGCCAGATAATACAGTGTGTACCAAGAAAAATGTTTCAATTTATTATTTACTGAAAGTGATAATGACCTTCAGTGTCCAAACCTCGAGATCTCTGTTGTTCCACTATTTAACAGTTTGATGCCTGTTCATACAGTTACGTAATATGAGTTGGACTTGGCATAATTTAGTAATACCATTATACTTCCACGGCTCGATGAGGTGTTTATTCTTAGAAGCCTCTTTTCACACTGTTGTTGCACTAAGCTCTTTCTTGTGGCCACAGTGTTAGCTCCAACAGGTTTTCTGACCTCTCTTCAAACAAAGCTTTTTCACCCTCAGGCCTGTGATGATGACTCACTGTCTGGAGGTGTGTGCTGTTTAAAATAAGCTCTCTTATTTTACCTTGACGTGGTAATGGATGCACTGTGATAGGGTATTATTTGCAGTGACGCATTATATACCGAGGTGTTATCGACTTTTTAACTCGTACTTGACAATTCCAGAAATACAACAAAAAACAAAGATAGTGCCTCATGAAGACGCCCCTCTTCAGGAAATATAAACTATATAAGATGTGATCCATATATCTTTGTGCCGTGGTAGAGGGAGAACAAGAGAACTGTTGTAGTGAAGACTTCAACAGATAAAAAAAACCTTTAGCCTCTCTATTAAAAGATAATTGGAGATTGAATTTGTGTACTCATAAAATGTTTGTTTGAGTTTGTACACCCAAATGAGCTTTATTTGGTGCAGTGCTAGCAGTTACGAACCAGAAAATGTGCCCATATCTCCGTGAAATCACCCTGGCTTCTGTTACTGTGTTCACAGTGTCGTTCTTGCGCTTGCTCAGCGGAGCAGATCAAGGATTGTTCTCTTAATGACATAACGAGCGTCTTGACATCTTTTTTTTTTATAGTACAATTGTTCATGTGCACGTGCATAAAACTGTAAATATCTAAGATAATCAAATCATCAGGAGGGAAGATTATCCACTTCCATGTGAGTATTTAGCAACAGAAAATGCATCCTACAATATGTAATGTATTGTACAGGTAGTTAAGTTTAGTCACATCTGTCTCCAGGGAGAACCCCATTTACGAAAGGGTCACGACACCCACACGTACGACAATTGGAAGTGAAAACAAATATCTGGAGTGATGGCTTTCTCCCCTCTTTCCCCACCGTTGCGCTGAAGTAGGTCACAGATATTGGCATGACTCGCTCTCCTGCTTCTTTCTCTCAAAACAATTTGTCATTGCTTCCAGGGTTCTGCCATTTCTATCTGTGACAATCTGTAGGGCGGTCGCCTCAGAGAGTGACAAAACCTGTCAGAGTGCGTCACTTTCACTCTCTCTCCTTTGCCAAGCGGCAGGACACCTCTGAGTCTGCGGCACCTTTATCAGATATGGCAGTTCCTAAAGCTACGCCGCAGCAGGCAAGTTGGAGGAGAGGAGCCGGCGACTTTACAGAGACCTATTTGCAAACAAAATCACTGGGAGACATTCCCCACGAGGCACCATCTGGCTGCCGCACATACCTGCCTCCATCACTCCCTCACCAGCCTCTCTATTTATAGACGTTCTCCTGTCCACCCACCCACACTTTGCAGCTCGTAAAAACAGCAACCAAAATCTAGCAAATTGAAGATTTGCCTCCGGGCGATCAATCACCAGGGTGACAGATGTCAACACATTTCACTGTAATGTGTGGATAACATCTTCCTAACAGTCTGCCGCTGCTAACAATAGAAATGAACAATCAGCCGGCTCCTTGCCAGACCTTGCGGAGATAGCGCGGCCGACAATGACCTTCTTTGTCATCATCTAAACTCTTATCCTATTTTTAGCTCGGCTGTGTTCGGGTAAATAGTGAGATGAGCTATGAGGTAGAAAGACTCACCTAGGTGTGAGGTTAAAAACTTACCCCGGCGGCGTCTGGCGGGGGCAGATAGTGAGAGGACTGCCCGTGATCTAATCTTTGTATTCCAGGTTGAATAGAGCAGAATTTGTGATGATGTGATATGTCAGATGTCAACCAGCAGTGCGCTATCAGTTATCAATAAAGCAATTAGTGTGTCATCTGAAGGGAGGAGGCTGAATCCTCATCATCCGTATTATGTTATCGAACAAGCGTTCCCCAGCGAGGGAATGATACTGAGAGACCCGACACGGAGCACAGATGTGCACTTGCAAGCTAGTCAGGCATTTGCTGAATTTTGATAAAGTCCACAGTGAATATATTTTCACAGCTATAAAAACCATTGCTCTAGGAACACACATATTGTTCTAACCTATATTTTTTCAACACTATAAGAACCATATTAAAATGACATTAAACTGAAGCAAGGACTGCAAAACCCTGCGTCAGTAATACATGTTCTCTCTGCATCCAAACCCAAATTCTCCTGTATTTATTTGTGCATCAATCCAAGGTTGTATCCTCGCAGGTAGAGACTGAACTTTTCAAATAAAATCAAGCCAGTGAATGCAGCAGTAGCGTCATCGAAATCCAGATGCGCACATGTGGCTCTCCATTAAGACACTGCAACAAACGCTCTCGCTCTCTCGCTCATCTTGCTCTTACCAACCCTTTCATTGTGAGACTAATCAGCCAATGTGCATGGATCAGCTCCTTTAATAACATATTCAAATATTACTCATAAAATCCAAAACATATTGATTATGTGCCTGGAATGTGCAGAGAATACATATATGTTCCCCTCAGAGCGATACCACAGCATATTTTCCTCCCAAACAATTCTCTTGATTTGTGTTGTAATGTGTGTGTGAGTGTGTGTGTGAGTGTCTCTTGATAATTATAGGTCGCAGAGTTGGCAGGGAAGCATGGTGGTGCGTGGAGAAGCACTAGCTCACTCACACAAGCCCTCCCGGCAAGAGGAGCTGGTAAACAAATCTCACCAAAGTGAGGGGGGAAAATGGTTTAGCTAGGGCAGTATTTTCCTGCACTATTAATATGTTCTTGCTGTTTACTGGACTCATTTTTTGATCATTCTTCTTCCACTGTAGAAGAAGGGGTTGTGACTGTCCAGATGATTAAGAGATGAAGACATGCCGTCTCCTGTCTCCTCTTCAATGTGCATTCAAATAATTAAGTGCTTTACTCAGAGCACTTGCATTTTCAAATGTCCAAACAAAGACAAGAGAATAAGCCCAATTTCAGTATGGATGAATCTGGATCGTGAGGTTTTCATACTGTATAGTTAGTGTAAATAAGAAATCCATCCATCCATCAGCTTTCCTCCCATCTGCCAGCGTTTGCACTGCTAACTTGTGAGAGAGAAACACATAAAGCACTGGGGTTCACTACCTGCGTTCTCAAGGAACATTAAAATGCCCAATTACCACAGACAAATAAGCGATGTACAGTGAAGGTGAAGGACAGGAGAGGCAATTTTCCATCCTTTTCGCTTCTCTCGTCATCTCTTGCTTTCATGCTTTTAAATTGCCAGTCCATAAATAGTGGGCCCATTGTACTGTGCTGTTGACACAAATTGGAAGGCGTGAAGAATGGAGATGTATTGTTCCACGTAAGGCATATTCATCTTTTCAGTTGGCATCGGTCGGAAAGAGAAAGTGTGAAGTCAGGCGCGGTGTGTAATTAGCAGGTAGTGGTATAGTGCGGACGCTCCATCGAGCCATCTGTGGGGAACATTAGTGAGAATCCTGCAACTGGTCTTCCCTCGCTTCTTTGTCTTCCCTCTGCGTTTCTCTGTGACCTCTCCTCTATATGCTGAGCCTGCCAGCCAAACGCCTCCTCCAGGCCTACTATAGCGCCTGTTTGCAAGTCTGCATGATGCAATAACCAGTGGGTTTCGCCGAGGCACCTTCTGATGCAAACTCCTTGCTTTTCACACACCCTTCTACAAGGTTCCTGGAAAACATTTGAAAAAGGGGCTATTAATAAACCATGGAATCTGCGTCCATGAGTAAATGCCGCACCATTCTACAATTGCAAGTCCTCATTTGGCCACTGTTTGGACAACTTTGAGGATTTCTCCCTCTCTTTAACTTTATATGATGACACCGATAGGAGTGGTGAAATATGAGGGCTGGATGGAGAGATAACTGGCTGGATGAGAGTGACTCACTTCTGTAGCAGAGAGTCCGTCTGCTGCAGGGAGAAGAGAGTGAGAGGGAGTGGGGAAGGGAGAACCTATCACGAGGTAATTTAGGCCTCGCAGTTCGGTAGCGCACACTGCTTCATCATCCATGGCTCTTGTTTTGGAGGCAAACATGATTAGGTAAATTTTACTTAATTTAAGAGGAGAAGGATCGCTGACAGCCGGAGTGATATGACTCAACACATAGCAGGGCCTTGCCAACAGCTTTCAGTCCAATCAATCTACTGTGGGAGGACAGAAAACTCCCTGGAGTCTAGCAAGAACACACATCCAGAATAGGTACCCCCAAAACTACAGTATGTGCACACACACACTCCCATGCACACAGCCAATCTCGTTCCTTTTGGCAGATACTCATACACCCACGCAAACACATGCATCAATCACTTGCACTTTTTTCCCCCCACTCAAATAAAAACAAACTCCCATACACACACTCAAGTGATACGAATACGCCACACGCCATATCAGCCTGACTGCCGGGCTGGCTCATGCTACTTTGATCCAAATGGGAAACCGGTGATTATTGTGATGGCAGCTTGTGGAGTTTAATTCGTAGGCTGACAATAACCCTTCAAGATGTGTACCGCAGCTCTGACTGTATCTCTGACATCATCAGGCAAATTCCCTCCTGGGTGACCTTGGCTTTTTACGGGACGAATCTGCACAGATGCAGAGAACGTGCGACGGGATCGAGTCAGTCACGGCAGAGGATCAAAAGCCCTGGTCTCCCCACCCTCTTTGTGTGCCATCAATTAATGCTTCATATTTTTTTGTCACGACGTGATGGCTGCCAATTGATGCGAGTGTGGTGGCGGGGGTGCAGTGTGGACACTGGCGTCGGGGGCTTTGGCGTGCTCTCCCTCTTTAAATAGCCCCAGATCTAATCTGCAGACAGCAGCAGAGTTCTGACAGATCCTGCCTTGGTGCCTCCTCCCACTAGGTGACACATTCTTTATTTATTTTTCCTCTCCTCCGCTCTGGTATTCACTCCATGGAGCACTGGCCCCTCAAGCTATTGTCAGTTCCGTTCTCCTTCCATGTCTGAAAAACCAAATGGATTTACAGGGTTTACTGTCAACCCCTCCCTTTTTCTGAGCTTATGAATGTGGCAGTCTTCTAGCTCCAGTGTTTTATCTTCACACTCTCCGTCCCCTATATAATGACTTGACCTCTCCTTGCATAATGGCAGCCTGCTGTTGTGGCACTAGCTAAAATTTGACGAATGTCTTTCACAGGCGATGTCAACATATGTCTTGACCTGTACACATACAGTTGGTCTTCTATTCTGCAAGTAAACTGCAAGTTTATGAAGAGGTCCCAGCCGTTTAAAAAAAAAGCTGTATTGTTTGAACCTTTAACCCACACTGCTGTTCCAGTAGAGAGAGAATGACAGAGAGCATATCATAGCATGAGACTGCCCTCCCAAGAAAAATGACCTGGTTTCATTTACCCAAGTGTCACATAATGAAATATGTTTACATTCAAGCACACAAGCAACTATAGTAATATAGCAAAGAAGTCAGCCGACAATGGTATTGACTTCAGAGTCTTCATAGGGTCCAGATCAAGGTTGTTGGGGGAGGGACAGCTGATGTTTCCTGAATATGGCTTGAGCAGGTTTTTGTTGCCCAAAGGTAAAAAGGAAATAATATTAAAGAAACAAGTCAGATTATAAATAGTGTATGGGGAACGGAAGACAGATCCTTTACCGGCTGTCTGCATATAATAATTATTATTATTGGCCGTTGCCGCCAAGGAGCTGAATCGCCGATGGACTCAGAGATTGTCGTGAACTCATACTAACAGGATTTTTGACCAGCACAAAATGCTTTTTTCAACCTAAGCCCGTGGCTTTCCTTAACCCTACCCAAATCCTTTAGTGCCTAAGCCTGACCAATACTAAAACACGGCCATGTCTGATCACAAATCTTTTTATTTGTTTTGGAGAGGAGGTACAAACTATGTCATCCGGTCAACAGGGACATCGAATCAGAAAACACTGTTACGTGTTGTCCTGGAGGGTGATGAGTTTCTCATCATGTTTGGAGGACTTGCATGGTGAAAGCAATCTAGAGGTTCTGCTTCCTCAACCCTTAACACCAAAAGTGCAGTGCAACATGGTGAACATCGTCGTTCTTCTAAAACTGCTTCTTTTACATCTCACTTAGGTCTTCAAAGTCACCACTGGCCAACAAGACATGCTGACACATTATACTGTACACAGCTGCTAATATGTATATACCTACATGCTTATGAGAAATCCACATCTTCCCGCTAAGGTTGCAAAGCTGTGATTATTTCTGAGTAATACTTTATTTGTCTTATAAACTGTGTTAAGACATAGTTCATTGTTAGCTTTAGTACCATAACCATGCCCTGGAGATGCACTAAATCTCTTCTGGCTCCATCACACTGGACATCAGTCTTTCATTGAAGACTTGAAACTTTAATTATGTGACACTAAATGAGGGTAACTAAAAGAATTAGGCAATTTATCAAAATAGGGTGAAAATAATTATTCACACTGAGACACTGAGGAGTATTTCAAAGAATTTGTTAAAGGAGTCAGCGTCATAGGAGAAGGATTAATCCAGTGTGGAGGTTCTTTATGCTATAGAAACATATGAGATGACATTGAGGACCAGCTTATTTTCTGGCCTAAGTGTCTGGTGAATGACAAGACTGGCATTCATCACAAAAACCTTTGTAACATCTCCTCAGGATCCTACACGAGTAACATCACAGACACTATAACCACATTTTTTCACAAAGCTTTCACCTTGATTCTGTTTGTGAGAATGTGGAGTATTCACTTTTCACAACCCATTAAAAACGTTAGACCTCCACTTTTAATTCCTGTCAAGTTTCACCTTGTGACTTAAGTGTTTAGGCACGAGTAACCAGTGCGCGAACAGAGAACTTCAAAGCCTCGGGATAATCCTGTGGCGTTAGTCTCATCATATGTTGGCTCGCGTAGCTATTTCAACGTAAACGCCAGACAAGTACTCCACTCTGCACGCCATGCTGACGGACCAGCTAATACGTGACGCCGTGCTGTATCTCTGCATGGTGAAGCGGCGGCTGTGTGGAGTTAGCTGGGATGAGGGGGAGGAGTACAAGGAATGCATTTCTCCTTTAATGCAATTGCATGATGACATGGTGAAATCCAATTCTATGAGATGCTCTCCCGACCCTCCTCACTCCATGTGCAATTAATCCTGATACAAGCTTGAAGCATAAATCCTAGATGATTATGTTGTGTTCAGGGCAACAGCAATTTCATCTTCTCAGGAGACAGGTACATTAGTTTTGTTGTACTAATGTGGAGATGCTGGTGCATTCTCTGTATAGGTGTGTTTTTTTAGGTGGGTCGAGGATATTAAAGTACAAAAAAAAGCTATTTTTATACGTGTATTTGTTTTAAAAATCCGTTTAATGTTTTGTCTGACATCCTGACGACAGCAGCTTTAAGCCGAGCGGTGGCCGTCATACTTTTAAACAATGATCCCGAGAGGCAGGGCTGTAATGATCAGAATGTATATGCAGAGGGAAAAAAACGCACCCCACCCCCCCAGGACGCAATTAAAAGCACAGTCGTTCAAGCTGGAAAGTGGCCAGCTGTTCTGGGTTTATAGATGGTCTTGGCCAGACGTCTGCGAGGTGACCGCGAGCTGGCAGCCGGCTGGATAAAGCTGCAGATTGTAAGTGGACATGTACTCTGCTTCCCTCTGTGTGCAGTTGTCAGTGGAGATGATGAAGCACCCTGAATCTCCGTCTTTAGCTCCCTCGTCTCGCCCTAATTCTAACCTTCACAACCCTTCTCTCTCTCTCTCTCTCTCTTTCTCTCTCTCTCTCTCTCTCTCTCTCTCTTTCTCTCACAAGGCCAAAGCGAGTCTACTGCTGACACGTGGGTACCGTCTCCCCGGCCCCCTGACTTCAGATCCCCCCGAGTGGCGTGTCTCTATTCACTCAGGGGAGTTCAAGGAGAGAGCATGATAAAGAGAAAGAAAGATACAGGGAGCTCATTCCCCGTCTCTGAGAAACAACCCACATCATCACGAGTGCTTACTTGGCACTCCACTACTGTACTTTTACATTAGCGTGCCCTCCAACCAGCAGTGAAATCAGTGCAGCGACAGACGTGATCCGCTTTGACCTGGAATGACATTAAACGGCATGCTGAAATATGTATATTGCTCTAAATATTCACCCAGTGTGTCCTGGTTACAGCTATTTCTTATTTCAGTGCTGCTCTGCTTAGTGGTTTCATTTGGCATGTGCTCTCATTTCTAGAGAAGAAAAAGAGCGAGAAGGAGAGAGAGCAAGAGAGAGAGAGCAAGGTGGTGGTTGGTTGCAGCCACAAATGTTGGTCAGAAACAACGGACACGTTGTTCCATGAAAAGCTAGGAAAGCTTCCTGTGCCAGCACTTGAGGTTGCATGAATTATCCATGTAATATGTAATATTTGACTGACAAGTTGTTTCAATGCCACGGCAACCATTAGACCACAAGTAGAATTTGTTTTATGATGTAGGGAAATGGTGCACATCAGCAGTGTTGTCGTAGCACAACCTTTCATCTGAAATATGATCGATTGAGAAACCTAAAACGCTGATTTTCCCTTCTACAACTCAAACTCCTAAATTATGTATGCGAATATATACTGTACCTACTCAATAATTTATACCGTCAAACAAATGACAAAAGTATTCATTCGCTCTAATGCAAAATGGAGGATGGATCAGAGGATGTGAGCACGGGCAATAAATAACAGGTCATATTTGTGGCGTCTCTGACAGTTCCCATCAAACTGCACATGAAATATTCATTTAATATATCACACTTTATTTGGATGGTCCAGCAGTGAAAATAAGCGCTAAGTGACTTCAATGTGTTCCTGTAATGCATTGAGTGTTTCATATAACAGTGTGAGAGGTAGTTGGTATATATCTCTGGGTTACAGTCTCGTCATTGGGCTTACTTCAGGAGTACGGTGTCCTCAAAGCCTGAAAGCTTTAATGCAGTAGAAACAGAGGAGGGATACAGTAGTGGAGTCTCTTGCAGCTCCGTCTTTCGCACTGGCCTGATTAGTATTCTATCTGCAGCTAAGGACACTGTTCTAAATTTAACCCAACAAGAAGGAGCTGGACTCACCCCTCCAGCTCAGAGAGAACACACCTGACCAGACCTGAACTCCTCCTGTTTGCTGCTGGAGGGCCGGTGTTCGTGTGGGTTGTCTTTCTCCTTTTTTGCCTCTGGCCACAATTCTAACACTTGAGTAACACGCGTGCTTTTGGCCGTGATTGGGTGCTTCTAATGACAGGCCTCTGTGCTGCTGACAGGGTGCTTTAGGCACACACTTACACCAGCACTGCCCTGCCACTGTAATGCTGAGATCCACCTCAGAAAAATAATAAATACTTATTCTCTTAAGTTGCATCACCTGGAAATGGAGGGACAATGGGTAAAAATGAGCTTTTCAGACGTATTGTTATCTCAGTTTATTTGACGAATGAATAAGTGCCAATTGGAAAATTTGTTTTACAGAATAAAAAAGGCGTCTGTGCAGTGGTTTGCTCTGTGGCCTCAAAGCGAGATGGTTCTTGGTTCGGATTCTGTTTCTGCCAGGGCCTCACTTGCATCATCTGCCTGTGACTCTAAATTGATGTGAATGCTTGTTTGTCTCTGTGATACGCTGGTGACCTGTCCAGGGTGTACCCCGTCTCCAGCTGGGATTGGCTCCAGCTCCCAGTCAGTGTCAGCTGACCGTCACAGCATCAGCAGTGAAGATATTGGATGGATATTTGTTTTTTGTTGTCTTTTCTTTTAATTTAAGGAGCTCATGGTTTACCTGTAAAATGTTAAGCCTCAATTACATTTCTTTTTTTTCGGAGGGATTCATTGCCATTTTAAAAAAATACATATTTCAGCCGATATATCTCTATCCAAAATCTATTTCTTCCTTATATCTGCTTCCGTCCCTAAAATCCATATTGCCTTTCAGTGTTAAGAATAAATATGTTAACAACCATGATCTTCAAGAGAGCTAATGTATAGAGTTGGCCGGTAATGAAGGAATGAATTGGTAATATAAAAGACTAATGTGGCCTGTATGTAATATGTAAATGTGGTAGTGGCTTTTAGTCCCTTGTATCTCTTTCGTCACTCTGAACACACCATATCAGGGTCCTCAGATAGCAAAGGCTGATGCACAGGCAATCAGTGCGGTCCACCCAATTCATTAGCCGCCAGATACCCGGCACTGATGTCAAAAACTCACCGTTCTGCTCCGAGTAATGAAAGTGGCAATAAATGAATAGCTTTGTTGGGAGCAGGAGAGAGGGAAAAAGAAAGAGTGCGCATCTATTAATGAAATGACAGGGGCAGAGTGTGTGCAGTGAATTAAGAGAATCCGATGGCCTATTTTTTTCCCTCTCTCATTGGAAATCATCAACACTAAATACTGCAATAGCAGATAAAGGAAGTAAATCCAATAAAGTATAAAATGGAAGGAAAATACAGCCACTGGCTGTCAGAGAAGTTTACTGCGGGTTTGTCGTCAGAATTCTTCGCTGCTCTTAAATGAAGTTTAACAGTTAAGAGCTTGCTGTGGTTCACCTGTCATCAAATGCATTAAACTGCTATGACAGATTGTTTTTTTCCTATATTGTCCTCAATATTGTGAGTGTGCAGCACCTCCCCCAAGTCCAACATTTTCTCCAGCAGTTCAGAGGCATGAAACGAAAGTGACAGTTATTCTGACCCTGTGGTGTGAAAGGAGGATAAGAAGTTTGTGTGTGTGCTGAGTGACGATGCTGTTTTCCTTTTTCCTGCCTTCTTTGTTGCTTGTGTTCGCTTTTAATGGCTCAGTGCCCCTCAAAGAAATGATACCCGAGGCAACCTACAATTGTTTGTTTTCTGTCTGTCCCTTTTCTTTTTTTTTTATGATCAGGCTGTAATTATCTGACATTGTTTGACTCGCCACTCCCAGATATTGAGAGATGTACACGAGTAGAAAATAAAATCCAAATGAAGCATCTTCATGGATCAGAGGTTTTAGTATCGGGGGCATTTGAAGCCAGTCTTTCTGAAATAATGTGCTGGTATGCTCTGCACACCTCATTGTAATGCTAAACTGTTGACATAGCAGCGCTCAAGCATTATTTATTTCTTTTTTTTGTTGTTTGTTCCGGGATTTAAGGCTTGGTTGCATCAGATCTCAGTGTGCAAAGCCAGAGATACAACAGTGTTTTTCATACACAACATGTTCACCAAAGTTGAAACAAACTGCAACAAAGTTTGTTATTCCCCAGGGATATTCACTAGTGTCCTCAAGTCAGAGATCAATAACCCTCTGCCTTAACTAGGCTCAATGCTGTAAACACAAAAGAAGAAAAATACATATTTGTGAAGTAATATTTATTGATCATTCTTACCCCCCTTTTTCTGGGTTTAAGTGCATTGAAAGTCACTCATTCATTGTTTAGACTGCAACCTATTGGCCTTAGGATCTCAAGGTTTGTGCAAAAAAATGGTAAGAGAAGTAGGTAATTCAACCATACGGACAAAAAAAACTTCCAATAATAACTATTGATATGATACAGAATAGTAATAAACCACACTGGTGATGTGAAACACTAAGTGTATCCATGAAGACAACCTGCATCTAAATGAAGTCATAGCTTGTGGTTTGCTCCTGCTGCCGTCTTCCTGAGCTCACACTCATACATATAGTTCTGAGGCAGGCAGGCAGGAGTAGGTTGAGAACAGCATGAGGCTGTGTTTTTGCACTGTGTTTCTCTAATTGCCTGACCACCGACAGTTAAAGCCAGATTCGAATCCAGCAACTAAATGTTTCCTGAGCTGTTCTCACCGCTTCCTAACCTCCTCTGAGCCCCGTGCGGCGAGCAGGGGCCACAGTCAACACTTATCAATCTGTCATTCAGGCAGGGACTGTCCAAATGAGTTTCAGGGCATCAAGCCCCCGCCACCTCTCTGCAGAATTTGGCTTATGGACAGTTACATAACTGCCCATGTTATGTCTATGTAATTAGACATACCAGAGGAGTGTAATGGGGCCCTGCTTAATGATCAATAAGCACATGGTGCTAGTGCATCTCAGGTGTGTCCAAATCCATTTTTGCCAGTTAACCAGCAACAGTTCTAAAGAAATAAACCATCTTTTAAAGCTAGGGTTGGTAATTCAGATACATACATACATTTTTTATTTATCCCACACACATGCACAAACGTGCACAATTTGTCCTCTGCTTTTATCCCATCTGGTGCAGGACACACAGAGCAGTGGGCAGCCATGTACGGCGCCCGGGGAGCAGATGTTGGGGGAGTAAGGTGCCTTGCTCAGGGGCACTAGACAGGGAAGGGCGAATAGTCTTTTGATTTTTTGGACAGATCCAGGTTCGTCTTTTTGTTGTTATTCCATCCAGGTAAGTTTTTGTTGAAACTTCATGGAGTCGAACCGTGGAGTCAAACCAGCATCGAACCAGAGACCTTTTTCTGCCAGTAGTCCAAGTTTCTGCCACTAGTCCACCGCCTCTTCAGGAGACAAACAAATGCAAGAGCAGGCCACAATAACCAACCAGAACATTCCACCACCTCCCCTCAGCCGTGATGGGAGGGGCTGAGACGTGAACTGTCACTCGCTATCTTCTGGCTATTGTCCCTGCTTCAGCGGTCTATGTCTCCCTGCCTCTACGGCTTGTGGAGACTCTGGTCATGCGCGGCGTGAGCATGGGCAGGGATTGTGCTGGCAGGTCGGTTAGTGACAGAGAGTTGCGTCAGCCAATCATTTCATTTGGTTTATTACAGTCCTGCGAGGGACCAGGTCGCTCTTTTTTTCCAGACATTTTATATATTGATGACTTTCTGGATGCGAAGAGAATTTGAAGAATTATGATAAGAAGTTTTTCCGAAGCAACTCACCAACCCTGCCTTTAATTAACCATGGGTGTGGTTTGGGCGTCACATGCCATCAACCAATCAGAGTGCCATCTCCAATTCACTCCGTGCTGATTGCACTTTGGTGTTTTGCAAAGGGCGGATTTTCCAAGAAAGATAGAGAGCACTTTTCTGCTGAGGTCATATTTTCACTCTGCACAATGCGCCTGACCACACCTCATTGTAAGACCAACACGCCCACGGGCAATCAAATGGGTGCAGGTGCATTCAGGTCTGACAGTAGCAAAAGCACTTGTGTCAGGCTAGGTGTAAAATAGGGCACATGATGTCACTCTCCTCCGGGTGTCCAGATGGGCTGCATCTGGTCAAGCTGAGGAGCGGGGGTAGTGAGAGGCCGTGTTCAGACCTGACATCACCGTCTGTCATGGGTGATCCGATCAGAGGTGGACAGCTCTACGTACGTCTGTTCACACCTGGTAATATATTCTCCAGTGAAAAGTACTGTTCGTCATATCTGTTCATTTGTTCATGTCAGTCTGACTGTTCAAATCAGCCCATTGTGTTTGAGTGTGTGTGTGTGTGAGAAACAGAGTATGGAGGAACAGAAGGGGCTGAAAGATTTGATGTGTTGTGTGTAGTCGTCCTATGAAATAATTTATTCTTATATAGTGAAATATAAATAAATAGTAGATCAATATGTGCAATGGTCATATTGTGGTGGTGCCTCCCTATTAATCATTATATAGGTAATAGTGTAAACATATTTTCTGTTGCAGATCAGAGAATGTCAACTGAGTAGGTGGTGGTCCATATATGGGCCAGGACATATTTGTGTTCACAGCTATTCAATGAGACCACACGTGTCCCAGACCACCTCCGACTGTGGTCAGACTGATCGCCTGTCAGACTCCTGAGAGCCTCTTGGGTGCGTTCACACCGGTCTACATCTATAGCTTTGAACTGGAGATCAGCTCACCAGAGACAGATGTTTACATGTGTGAGCCTTCACATGTATGCCTCCAAGCACCTTGTTGTGTTGCTACAGGCAGTTTGAGAGCTTTGTGTGGGATTTACATTTGCTCTATTTTGTGCAAAGGTCACGATGTCAGCACCCTGTGTCAAACCAGAGCACGAAGAAAAGGTTTTCAAACTAGACTTCTTTGCACAGCTCTGTAGCTCATTTATTTTCATGTGCTTCGATGACTAAAAAGTAGCACTAGATGTAAAAAGAGTTGTATCTTTACTTATTGAGTTTCTATTCAGCACATTGTCTGAAATTATAAAAGAAAAATCAATAGGGACAGCATTGACTATGAAACAAAGCTCTGAAAAGTCTCCATGCCTTTTTTGGAAGAATCAAAGTGGGGCATCATAACTGCAACTTAGCTGCGGATACAAAGAATTGTGGGACTTTCTCCCAAGTTGAAAGAAACAATACTGATTTAGGAAAGACGTGTGATGAGTAGAAAGAGGAGGTTTTCACTAACATAGAAAATTGAGGAAAATTTTTTCTTTTACTCACAAAAATGCCAAAAGTTCCCTTTAATCACTTGGACTGCTACATGGTCATGTTGTCCTGTAATGATCTAATTCTGAATACATTTTTATTTAATTAAGTTATTTTCAAGGTATGTGTTTTCATTATTAAGGAATTCGACTTAAAAAAAAATACTGTCAGTGATAATATTGTAAAATAGATCTAAATATTGATGAATTGTCAAATTAGAAAATTAAGTTTGTTAATCTAATTCCAACCTCTGTATTCAAAGACCTTTTCAGTTGGTTTATGTCATTGCTATGATTTACTCTTACTGTGTTACTTTCTAACATGCTATAGATTCAACAACATACACAATGAGCTATTGTGCGTTAATAGGTATTTAGTTATGTTTAGACACTCACAAATATTATGATGTTTTTGTCACAAAACAGACAGACAGAATATGATCTGATTCAAAGTCTATCCTTTCTTTTTATTTGTATATATACAGCAGCTTTGTGTGTTTTTCTGCTATAATCCAGTATCTCAGTGGATATTCTTAATACAGAATAATAAAAATTGTTTTTTTTCCCCATGTAAATACATTAACATTGGATTAAATGCCCCACCTCCCAAAATGTGCCCTTTAAAAATAGTCTTGTAGTTTTAAATCAAAATCCAATTTGAATACTAATTTAGTTCTTTTACTTTCTGGAAAATTGGGTCCTCATCCTATGATGAACCTTTAGCCCTCCATCACATAAAAATCTTTTTCTCCTCCGAACTGATGTTACATTAGATTACATTTCTGAATGATTTCGCCACAGCAGGCTCTATTATATAATATTCTCTGTAAACTGAAAATACCTGATATCATCTGAAGGAAGCAGGAGGCTTTTGGTGTTTCTGACTTTAAAGGCATTTTCTGTTTTTTGTTGTTCTATGCTTTGCCCTTGTTTTTCTTGCCTGTCTTTATGATTTAGAATTGAAGCTGCACTAAAAACATACACTCCTTTTTAAAAAGGTGTTTGCCACAACAAATTTAGCTTCTCGCAGTCGATTTATTATCACCTACATTTAGATTATAGCACTAGTCATTGACTAAATGGAGACCAAAGCCGTGTTTGGTTGTCACGAGGACTCTGCAAAACAAAGGAGCTGATGTTTGTTCAGAGCAAAGGACTTGTGAAATTCTAACATCACCTAAAACCTAATTAGTTCTGAGAAAGAAAAAAAAACAACAGCATAAAGGCACAGATGGGTGAAATATTTCCCTTTCAAATATGCTGCAGCCAACAATCGCTCTCGTCAGCTCCCAGTACAGACGCAGGATTGACAGGGCTTGAATAGCTGGATCCGTTTTTTGTTTCATTTTCATTGTTGTGAATCTCATACTGACTTTCATTCGCGGAATTATGGAGTGAACTGTTGACCCTCTGGCTCATGCACCGCGAAGAGGAACAACACTCCCCCTCCCGGCCCTGGGCGCGCTGCTCCAGCTCTGGAAAAAGAACTGTTGTCTGCAGGCCAAGAGATAAGCCTTCTCTCTCTTTTCTTTCTCTGGCTCCTCCTTTCTCACAATGCCTCCATCTTCTCTTTCTCTCCATCATCTCTGGATTCCCGGCCTCGAAATATTTCCCCCACACACACGCAGACACCCACACAGACTGAGACGGGCATCAGATGCCCTCTTGTGCTTATACCCTTGTCATACATGTTTTGTGCTGACAAAAATCTCCCCACTCAAAACCCAACAATGGATGACCTGTGTGTCTTCACCCTCACCTGGCCGAAAGTCCTGAGTGTGCACGGGCAACCCACTCCATCACGCTGCCCTCTTAGCCAACACGAACAGCTGATTCTAGGAGTTATAATTCCAGCTATGACCTTGAGATCGGCGGTGTGGAGGTCGTCACCATCGCAGCCTCGCGCTGCTTCAGCTCTCGTCCCCTCCTTCGTCTAAATCAATGTCAGTGGCTGTAAAGCCCAGCAAGGACACGCTCTAAACATTGGGTCAATTAGTTAAATAGTTTGCCTTTTTGGCAGATCACACAGGCACACAGCAATGGTGATAAACCTCGAGCTGCAGACTTGGCTGGTATGATTGATGTGGTTGTGCCAGAGAGTTTAGCTTGTTGGGAGTCGTTGCAGTCACAGTTTACCTCATGGTCTTCGTCACAAATACATTGGATCACTCATTTCTTCACAGTGCAAAACACATTGTGTTATTCACCACACTATATTCATTGACCTTTAAAATCATAAATATTATCATACACAGATGATTAAACATTGTAAACACTGTTCATTATAGCTTGTTTTAGTAACTGATTACAAAATCTGTCCACTTCTTATCCCTTCACAAATAAAAAATCCTTCTTAGTATCTCTACCAACAATCTAATTTCCACTGAACAAGCTGTGCTCACTCACTGTGAGACACACAACTGTGAGTCATAGTTGAATTGAGGACAAAAGAGAGGCTTCACTTCTCTGACTCTTCATCTTTTTCATTCTTTTCTTACCACACACAGCATGCACATCAACTGTTTGCATGTGTAATATTTGCTGCAGTAAATATGAGTCAGTATGGACCAACACGAGGACGTCTTGTGTAATGGATTCCGCAGAAACGACCATGGTTGGCGATTAGGAATGCGGAGTGTATTGAATATACTGGGCGGCAAGCTTCAGTGGACAGGGTTGAGTTGTCCACCGCTAAAATCAATGGGATCTGTCACTGAAATAGCTTTTTTGTGTTGATCATTATCTTCAAATTAATAAAATTAATCAAGCAGTTGACCTCTTGGTATTGTTATAATTAGAGGTTGAATTATTGCCCCTTTGATTACCCTTTGTTCCGTTATTTCTGATTTAAACCACAAGTCCTTTTGTTTTTACGGCTGGTGATTTATTTAAAGATTCATTGGTGGTTCTTGTTATTTTGTGGATGATACCGTTTCAAATAAAACACCACATCACCACAATCAGTTTCGGATCATCAGTCAAACATCAGTTCATTATATCGTAAGACAAGAAGAAATAAATTGGACCCATTACATTTTTGACACTTTTGCTTGGATAAACAATTTAAACCGGTAACTGATCATTAACATCATTTCAGTTGATTCACAAACCAATAATCTGTTGCCACTGTGATTGAATTAAATTCACATATTAACTTATATCATTATGCCTTTCTTTATAAGACCCGGTTTGTATTTATTAATTCCTTTAAAGTAAATGTTTTGTAGATTGACTTTATATTAAGTAGTCTCAGTATTTACCTTGTTTGTTTTGTTAAAATCCCTTGAATGCAAATGATCTAATCAGATGTCTATCGATCAGATGTCCTGTTGACACTTTCACACGTTCACATTTTTGTGATCATGTGCCCATATGTAACTCACAGTTTCTTTGCTTATATGGCATGGATTTAAGTTTCTCTTATCAAACAGCTGCAACATCGTACAGAATCTGGTTATATGAAGCTGCTAATGATACTTCGAGGCCTGTCAGAATTTTGAGACACTCGATCAGCTCATTCTTTCAATGATCATTCCACCATGTGACGGCGGAAACAGCCTCTCACGGGCCTGACACCTGTGATCCTTGACATTTGTGCTCACTGGAGCTCAACAAACTAAGCAGCCCTGAGTTAGTGTGTCTGTGTGACACTACAAACAGCAGCGTCTAAAAAGGTATCTAATATTTAAGACAAGATGAAAGCAATATCATGTGCACCCTGCTCCGGATGGCAGGGGGATATTAAAAATGGAAATATTATCTTGAAATGTGAATGTGCACTGTTTATACGGATATGCTTGGTGCAGCACAATGTTGGAAACAGAGAAGACATTCCAGAAGGTTATTAACCTTGGGAGTTTACTAATGCACGTTCATCAGTGAATTCATCAGTAAATTAATTCTTTTTTTCCCGAAACTGCTTTTTGCATAATCATAATCAGGATTTTCCTCTCTAATCTGCACCTGCAGCACACAACCGGCCACAGCCCACATCAACCTGCAGTCCCATCCCGACTTAATATCCTTGAGAATGACAGAAGACCAAAAAGTCTAATTATACTTTTCACCCGCATAGAACTCGCTGTGTCGTCTACTTTGCATAAGTGTCCAAACCTCAGCCTTCATCTTCTTGCCCATGAACTGGCAACTGCACAGGTGACTGCGCTGATGAGGAAAAATATTAATCACTTAAGCAGTTTGTTGACATGTTCTTTCCCCGGCTGCTCTTAGCTGTGCGAATAATTACCCCTTCTCTCCGCTGTGCCTCTTTCATCTTGCCTTGCCCCTGTTAGATGCTGCATTGTCACGTTATTGACAGTGATAGTGGCGGCAGCCGTCCATGCCGTGCCACTGGCAGAGTGCGAGCTGCCAGTGTGAGCTGCCAGTGCAAGGCAACGACAGTGAAGAGAGAGAGAGAGAGAGATTCCAGATTCAAGGAGGGCCGTCTTCGAAGGCACTCAGCACGGTTTAATTTTGTGGTTTAACATGTAAAACGACCAAGATATTACAGCTGCTGCCCTTACTAGAAAATCACAAAGACTGCAGTGAAAGATGAATACACATATCATCATAACAAAGGCCACTTGTTATAAGCGGAACAAAAGGGATTCTTCTTTCAGAAATGAGCTGAATTCATACTTGAAATATAACTCGTTTTAATCATGGCCAGCTTATTCACCTGCAGCCCCACTACCTGCTCCACCAGCACATGCTGGCACACACATTATCCATGACACCTTTTCCTTGGAAAGCATCCCCAACGAAACTTAACACCAATAGTCCAGTTAACAAGAAAAAGCCTATAGACACTGAGCCAAAGTGATGGAACAAAAAAGTGCACTTGATATAAACGATTGCAAAGCAAAGAAAACCACAGAAATATTGGAAAGTACAATGTTTGGCCAAAATCTCCTCGTTGCTGTTTAGTCACCAAACTGCCAGCATGCAAAGAGGCTAAGTGAACAGGAGGCTTTTCTGATTCATCAATTTAGCACAGTTATCTGATACCAATCTGTAAAATCTATTTTCTTTGTCCTTTTTTTATGGTTAATACTGTCTCCCGCACCAGTTCTACAATACACATTGAGTCACATTACTGCGATGATATCCATTCCAAAACAATTTGAATTGCTTAATGTTGGTAGATTTATTCTCGTCTCACCCATTGTGAAATTTGAATGTTAATTTGTGAGATAAGTGACAAAAACCATAAAAATGAATCAAATCTGACTCATCTATTAAGACAGGTCCCACTCAGGTCGACAATGCGGATTAGTTATGACACCCTGGGCCAAGCTCAGACACCCTGCTTAGATATTCAGACAGACAGGCTCCTCACAAAGTGAAGTAATTAATGACATTTAAATGTTAAATGGATCTCTGTCTCGTTGGCATTAATTGGGCGGATTAATAACAAATCCCAGTAAGAGAAATTTATGTTTTGGCATTTTTGGCGCTCTGTTGCTCAAATGCCGAGGTGTATTACCTCTGCATTAACCCATTACCTGCGAGATATATTAATGCAATATATGCAATATTTTTGGCGGATGTGTCTATTCTTCCAAAACTCTCAAATGTCATTTACAGTTTCATTCAGAAATGCTGTTATGATCATCAGCCACACGAGTTAAACTTCACCATTTTACCAACTTACATGCATTCATTTGATACATATAGGTCATGGTCTTTGGCCCTGCATGCTCCCGGGCTGTACATTATAACCCCAAAAAGTTAGTCTAGGTTACATCAAACCATTTTTTCCATTTCACAAACCAAAGTCTAAACCAACCATTTTATTCATGAGTTTTGTGGGAACCTCTGCACAATCAGAGGGTAAGCACAAGCTTAATTCAGGACAAAATATCCCTCAAGAAAGAGCAATGTGCTGTTGCCTTGGCAGAACAGTTTTCCTTGGTCAAATTCAGCCAAACAAAACAAAGTGAGACAGCTTTCTTTGTGCTCAACTGTCAGAGCAAGAGAGAAATTATTTTGTGAAAGTCAAACTCTGGTCATTGCCAAGAAAGGTTGTCAAAAATATGAAGATGTAATTATCCAAATCCTAGCTCTATCAATAAATACAACCCCAAATCTCCAAAGACACTTCATTGACGTGTCTGATTGTACATTGCTTAAACACACAGCTGAGATCTTTAGAAAAGGTTTTACCATTTGGAGATTTTTAATTTGCAGTTTTACACTCTGCACTCTGAAGATAAATCAATAAAGCAACCAAATGTTATAGACCCTAAGAAAATGAGTTTTCCATAGAGTGCCGTGTCCTTAATCTGTCCTCTGTGCGTGTTGTTTTGCCACCACACAAACAAATGATGCCAAGAGAATAAACTTGGTGATAAATGACCAGAATCTATGCAAATGTTAAGATCCATCTTCCCTTATAGAATCGTTTTGAGATAATACAATCGCGCTTTGGAACAGGAGGCGTCATTCAGTGTTTTTTTCTAAAACACATCAACAACATAGATATACTTCAGTGACACTTCCTCTCGCATGAATTTAACACTAGGATCTCAATGAATGATACAGACTTAAAATGTGTCAAACTGCAAGCGGCAATTAATTGAAGTTGTCAGGCTGTATGTTACTCAAAGCGTCTACATGCCCCTTCCTCCCATGATAGTTTATGAAATATTTTGGCATCTTCTTTATTACAGTTCATTGCACTCCAACAATTTAGCCAATAAGTCTGCATATCCCATGTAAACAGCGTTTCCTGATTAAGATCATACTATGAATAAGTTATAATGGAATTAAGACATGTTGAGTATACCACAGTATGTAGACTTGTATACATTCAAATGGCATTGTAACGTCCTGTTGGAGTTTTCGCACCATTTTTCCACCTACACAGCATTAGCTTAATGACTCGTGCCTTGAAAAATTAAAAACTATAAAGGAGTTGTAGTCATAATCAGGCTTTGCTCCGTTATGAATGAAATATTATATCAGCCACATCATAATCGAAAAGTTGTCTTATCTCTGAATAGGGTCAATAGTTTAAATCGTGGTTTCCATGTTGTCATAGCCATTAAAGTGGCCAATGACACACAGTGCATTTAACAATAAAGAACTTAGAATACGCATTTCCACTACACAAAATACCACAAACTGATTTTGATATCCTTTCTGGTCCTAATACGAGCTACTGAGCCAAACCTCAGTCTATTATTCATTAACATGATAAAATCAAGTGAGAGCATGAAACTGAGCTGACAATACAACTCTGAAATCACATCATCACAAAGGCACTGTGTATTTATGCATAATCTATACTTGTTTTGACATTCAACACATTTTTAATTAGGCTTCTTTTGTCTCGTCTCTTTTCTACGTTCCCCTGCGATATTCACCATCACGGATGCTATGCCGTTATCAGACCCAGAGAAGTGAGTCACACTGTTATAAATGTACTCGTCACACTCGTACAGAACAAACAACCAGATGCATCATCATTTTTCCACGGTTCAAATATCACAGATACTCAAGAAACCACTTGCCGATCCCCTCGTGCTATCTCACCTTCTTCTCGTTCCATATAAGGATGGACATGTGACATGTGCAGTGTTTCGGCTACACTTATTGCAGTTGAGCGGCGTCTGCTGGTTAAGTCTGAACAATCACATTTGAAACTGGGTTGATTTATGATGCATCACAGACTCCTGCTAAAAATAAAAGGAGGGACAAAAAAAAAAAAGGCTTGTGATGATCCGTCAGTATAACACAGTTCCTGAGATGTAGCCGGATTACGCTGCTACGCTGCTAAGTGGGTTGGCCCATGCTGCTCTGACAACTTTCACACGCTACAAAAATATAGCATCTCTTCAGATTCTGATGACTTCATCCGCAGGTATTTTTCGGTATGCCATACATGCATCTGCACACTTGGCAAAAGAAGTAGTGTCCCCACGTGGTGAAGGAGACAGTCGGTCTGACGGCCTAATGGAGAGCAAGCTGTCCCTCTGCTAACAGTATGCTTTGACACAATATGATAATGTAGCTATTCTTGGAGGCAGCTTGGTGCACTTCCATGGATGCCATTTTTTCACACCATTCATTACGGCCTACTGGTTTTATTCACAGCACACAGACAGGCCAAAACAATCCTGAACACGCCCACGAACCAGCGCAATTGCAACAATTGATCTATAAGCTGTTCCACTCAGGCTGTCGCAACTCTATGCACCAGAAGAAACCATTATTTCCATCCACCTTTCATCTCTTTCTTTCTCTAAGTCCCTGTCTGTGTCTCTCTAGCATACAGTCTCTGTTTTTCTTTGCTCTGCCTTTAAGACCCCTTTTCATCCTATTCAGCTCTATCATTGCCGAGGGACACGCAAAAGGGTTAGTGGCTGAATCACAAAGTACAAACATGCATTGTGGAAGAAAAAAAAACAACCCCTGCTTTATCTGTAACTAGCCCACAGTAGGAGTTTTAGTTGATAAAAATCAATGAGCATGACGAGCGCAATTTTTGGAGTGTTTACCTCAGCAGAGGTCTAACCTAAAGCCCTCATTACAGTCTATGCTGAGTGCAGGGTTCGCAGAGGGAGGCGCAGCTCAAAGGGCCGGCTAATCCAGTGGGTCTTACAGGCATGATGGGCTAGTCAATATGCTGGGCCTGCATCTTAAAGAAGCTGGAGCTCCACAGCAGAGCTAGGTAAAAGAGACTCAGGGGAATGCTTTCCATGGTGCAGTTTTATTCTCTGCACAGCTCTCAAGGTTAGATGCAGCTAACACTTAACCCGTTGTGTACCGCGACTCCCTCCGTCCTCGATTCTGCTCTCCTTTCAGTCTGTCCTCAATTCTGCATTCTCTTTCACATGGGCATTGAGGAATTATACGGTACATTCTAACTGCAGTTGCAAGGTAGTCCAAGCAATGCACAGAGTGTTTGATATCCCTGCCCTTCATCAAAGCAGTGCCATTTGTATCAGGGTATCTGTTGTGTTATCTAGTCAGTGGGGTCACTATGATGGATTTTGTATCTCAAACATGAGCGTGGCTGTAGCTGGGTCCCTTTAAAATCAGTTCAAGCTGAAGAAGGCGTGACATTGGGCTTCAAATCTCGCAGCAGTGTCTCATCAGTCCCGAGAAAAAGTGAGACCCTGATTCGTTCCGAGAACACATTTGCGTGGAGCTCAGCTCAAGGCAGCAGCACAGGTGTGGAGATGGCCGGGTGTTTGGTATTCAGTGAGGAGTAGATACAGCTTCAGGTGCCTTGTTCTGGTTGTTTTCCTGAGCAAAGAGAGCTCTGCTAAGGGCACGTGACCAAGTTTAATTTAGGAATTTAATTTCCACACACAAAAGAGGTCAGGCAAGGAGGAGCAAATTGACAGACAAAGTAGGCGGGTACTTGTCGTTTCCTCCAAATTACTTTTATAAAGAAGAAACCCTTTGGCCCAGGTACGTCAGGTTTGAAGGGTACTTGCCTTCAGCTTTGCTCACTGAGGCTTTGCTGCCCTGCAAGGACAGCAGGTTTGCATTTCCACGTGGTTGGAGGCTGGGCTAAAGCCAATGCCTTAATCTGAAGAAATTGAATGCTCCAGTTGAGATGACTGGGCTGTGGTCAACTGGGCAGTGAACACACCACACCTGCTGCTAAACTGCTTTGTGGGAATTTATCCACCAGGATCAGCTTTGTTTCTGAAATTGAAATTGCAGCTGCTCATCTAGACAAACAGAAAGTACCACAAATAGTAAGATTGAAATGGATTTTAATTTACGGATGCATTATTCCAACTTTTTGCACATGTGCACTTCTTGTCAATGGTATCCACATCTTTATCCAAACTTTTAATGTGTGATGAAAATTTTATCCATATAATGAATTTGGATATATAATAAAGTTTAAAATTACTTAAATATTGTGACGTGCGTCTGCACTGACCCAATTTCCTTACTGGTATCAGCAAATTTCCAAATATTATTGTAATGCACTTAAATACTCACGTACTTATAATTTCCCATATTAATAGGATCTACTATTGCATGTGTTTATCAGTGTTTATATTTCCCTGCTTCCTGAGAGAAAGTGATAGCGATAGCACCCATCTTTGCTTGGCACTTCTCCGCTCCCTGTCCTGCTCAGCAGCAGCAGCAGCAGGAGGGGGGGGGGGGGGGGGGGGGACGGAGTGAGGAGAGGATGTGGCCCCTGCAGGAGAAAAATAGCCTTTTGATTTTGGTTTCGGTCTCCCATGGGCTGCCTCTGGGTTTGGAACAGATTTGGTTCAGTGCTGAGCTGGGTAGCTTCAGTCGAGAGCCCCCCCTCCTCGTTCTATGTGGATTTGTCACAACTGATTTCAGCCTCGATCATGAGACACCACTGGCTGGATTACTGGCTGATATGGGGCGAGAGTTTTGGACACATCCCCTTACACACCAGCACCAGGCTTTAACAATGCAGTACTGAAGAGAACCTCAGATATGAACGAACAGCGCGTGATGGCATTCCTGATCAGATCATTAACATCACAGTTTTTCTTGGACAGACTCCATTTGAGCACAAATGCCTTGATATGAGAGCCAGGCCAATGGAATAATGTGGCCGCATTACTGGGAGATGAATAGATCCTGAACAGACCACCCAGTTGGGCCACATCGGACTCGTTTCCAATAAACAAGCCGAGCTCGAGGGTGAGAGATGATGCAGTAGTTGTGCTGCTCCTACTCACAGGTGAAAACCCGATGACTGAGATTTTCCGTAGATCAAAAGCATTCATGACGCACTTTCAAAAACCTATTATATAACACTAAAACTGCACGGTGGCCTGTGTCATTAATAAAGCTATTACTCAGTACTTCATTCCTAAAAAGCTGACATGTGGAGGACGCGCTTTTCACCTGACACCAGTGTTTTCCTGCTGCCTCTCATCTGCTGGCCTGGGGCTGAGTCGAAAACAGTAAGCAAGTCTCCAGCATATGCACGAGGATGTGCAGACAACTGTGACAAGCTGACTGATGGAGGCCGAGGTCCTGGAAGAGCTGCACTCCGTTATTGATAATTGCTCTTTGTCCAGCTTATATTCACTCCTCTCATTTGGAGGTTTAAGTCTACAAGTCCTGATTGCCTCCCTGTGTTCATTTGTCCTGAGGCGAGTGCAGACACACGGCATTCTCGGCTCATTGTATGATTCTGCATAATAACTACATTCACATAATAACGGTCCATCATTCCTGTTTGGTTCCATATAAGGATGTGCGGCTCACTGCCAAGCCCCTTCCCCCCCCCCCCAAGCCCATGTTTCTGCCTCTTCTCCCCCCCGTCTCATTTTTTATCTTCGGCACTTCATTAAATTCTTTCAATTTACCAGTCTGTATGTCTCTAATATTCAACATGGGTGCACTCCCACACTTTCATTTCCTTAGTTGCCCTTTTTTCCCAGTGTAATTCAGTTTAAGTAAAAGGAAAAACTCTGCATCAGAAAATGTCTTGTTATTCGTATTGCGGTGTCATTTTTGTCTCCCTCTGCTTATCCTCCAAAGTCCAAGGTTGACATGATACCAAAATGAATTATTTCCTCTAGAGTTGCCACTCCTGCCAGTGTTATTATTACAAATGGAAGTAGTTTATCAGAATATTACCTTCCGATGTCCTTCCTTGAGATCCTTTTCATTTTACCTGCCGTGACGCCCGTAATGGGATTCGCAAGTAAGACAGGCTGCGTTTGACTGTAATGGGATTTTGAAAGGGAATGATCTACATGTGTTCTCTGTGACATTTTTCTTTGACATGTAAAAGACAGTTACTGCTTTACGACTGCGCTACAACATGGGCTGACAACACGGTTACAGTACATGGTTCACTTTAATGATCTCCACAAATCCTGTTTTATGAAAGATTAAGACGTTTTATGTGGCAGCTTGGACGTAGGTGCCCACTTGACACAAGTTGCCAAGTCTGTACTGAGAGCAAATGCAGAAACGGCTGATGATAGACATCAACTCATCTTAAACTAAATAGTATTAACATATATTGTCCAGTATGATTATAGCTCAGGTAAAGTCCAAAACGGACATTACAAAACTGAGGAGTTGAAGGATTAAAACTGCAGTGTGTTGATTGAAAATAGCACAGGCGTAACATCCTTAAGTGCAAGTTTACTTTATAATTCAACATTAATTACTGCTTCTTCAGTCAGTTGGCCCCAAAATTACGGACTGTTTAATTTGCATTTGCTAAAATCTCCATAGAAGTACACTTAAAAGCAGGACATTTTTAAATGTAACATTGTTGCAATGTGACTCAATGTCTTTAACAGTTTAGAAACCATGTGCCGACCAACCGGGAAACGATCTCCATTTCCATGTGGTTAAAGTTTAATGGTAGGTTCACCGCAGTGTTGGATTAACTGCACTCAGTGTTGCTTGCAGTGCTTCAAACTCTCTGGTGAAAAGGGTGAACCTATTTGTTTTCGCCATTATTTAACAGAGAGTTGAGGCGCTCCTCTAGGGAAGGAATATTTAGCAGTGAGGATGATGAATTCTGGCAGGCAAGAAAGTAAGAGACATGGATGACCCTTTTCTTTTTTTCTTTTCTGAGAGAATATACCTTTATTAGGATAAGGGTGGAATCAGTAGAGGTAAAGGTCTTTTTGAAAGGATATGTTCCATTTTAATACCCACATTTTAATCCCTATGTTTATCATTTGTGTAGAAGTGCTTGTTGATATCAATTATCAAGTATAACATTGTGCTGAAGAAACACAAAGTCCCATTTGGTCTTGTTTTAATATTTACTTCTTAAGAAATGGTGAAAAGAAAAACTACTTTGTGAATCTTCATTGAAAATATAAAGACATCAGCCCTTGCACTAATGGCCTGAAAAAAAGAAAATCTGGAGAACATGCTTTTTTTTTTAATGGCTGCTGCATAACACAGCGAAGATCACACAGCTCAAAGTTGATTAGAAAACCTCCTGAAACATCACATTTCAACTCATGCGGAGGGAATCAATTAGTCCAAATGAACACTGCGGTGTGCGCACGTTTGATGCCATGTGGGGTTTGATTCTCTCTTTGGATCCAGCTTTTGACTCAACCGGCTCTGTGCAAGTGCTGAACAAGGACACTGTAGGTGTGTGTGATCTTGAGCTGTGAGAGCAGCACTGTGTGAAGTAAGAATAGCAACACACCGGCAACGTCTTAATTTCTGTCCAGCTACGGACTCCGTGGTTTCAGCTTTAACAACTCGGAGCACTGCAGCGTCTCCAGCTCCCCCAAGACCATGTGGGTGATAATCAGTCATTACTGCTCCACAACTGAGATATTTATTTCACCACATGCACATGGCAATTCATCATTTATTTATGTGACAGTTGTTATCTATTACGACGCTCCTTTCATGTGGCCAAGAATGAGAGATTTTATGGAACATTAGGCTCCCGTGCATCTGATGGCGCAACACTGATTCTGTTTCTTCATCCCCCCTTGATACAGTCTGCAGTCTCACAGGTCACCTAATTGCAGGATATTGATACCAGCATTATTGCTGCCAGTGCAGCTAATGTGATTCCTTAGCCATTTCAATATGTGGGATTGTGCTTTCCCAATAAAAAAAAAAACGAGATTTGAGCCACTGTGCAGCTGGCAGAGGCACCGCCCGTGCTTTTTGTTTATAAATAGCCCCGGCCAACATTATTCCACTTGCAGTTGTCCCATAATCATCAATCACTCCCGCACGCAGGCCGACTTTTCCTGCTCACCAGAGGGAAGGTGCGCCGTTAGCTGTGGCCTTGCACCTCCAACTGTGCAAGTACATAAAGTAGAGCAGGGTTGACTGGGACTGAGCTGGGATCCAGGGAGACGAGATGGGGGGGGGGTCCCTGTGCAGTGATGGAGTGGCAGCTTCGCCGTGGCCATTCCAAACCCTCCCTCCTTGCTTCCAGTCATCACATGCACCAGCATCGGTGTTTTTCACTTCCTCAACACATTCGGAAACATTCGCCTATTTGCACCCTCCCTCTGCATCCCTGATCGGAGGCAGGTGGGAGGCTAATAACGTGATGCGCTTGGAAGAAGTGGGATGGGTCGGGACACACCTGTTTGCTCAGGTTTCATTTGTCTCTGTCGCCCTATCGGCTCTTTCTTTGGAGGAGCTTTGCCAGAGGAGCTCACGGCTCTGAAGACGCTGCAGAGGGAGGATCTCAGTGAGAGATGATGAAGGCCATTTTGTGTTAACACACACACACACACACACACACACACACACACACACACACACATGTGAACAGATGTGCTCTGAATGTCAGCCATCACACTCATAATTAATTTGTCCATATACTTGCAGATGCATGTAAGAACCCATTCACACATGCAATATCTGTCTTTGCTGATCATTGTTCAAACTGTACACACACATGCACACACACACACACACACATGCACACACACACACACACACACACACACACACTCACTCACACATACACACACTCACTCACTCACACATACACACACATCAGTGTAACCATGGCAGTTACAAAAAATCCAGTAGGAATCCAGCTGATCCTTAACAAAATGCTTATATAACTACCGCAGCACTAAGTCTTGTATCTTATCTAAGCATGCCTCTGTTTCCTTTCAACCCGGCTTTGCTGCTTTCGAGCTGCTCTTCAAATCTACTGTACCTCCCACAAGACACCACCGAGCACGTGAAGGACATTTGTAATTGCCCCGATCAGCAAATGTTTTCTCACAAAAAAAGGTTGACGGCCTCACTGCGGTTGTAAGAAACAATATCCTCCTTGTACCACAAAAAACTGAAATATTGAGATCTCATCACTTCCAAATCTTAATCAGAATCTCCATGCTACGAAAAAAAAGGAATTTCACACCTAGTTAAATGCAGCCTACTGGAGAAGCACACCCACCTGGCACCCCCACACATTGTCTCCCTTCTTCTCCCCCTGCTCCTCGCTAAATCCCCCCCCCCCCACCACCGTAAGCCTGATCTGTGTGAGCAGAGTTTTTGAACCTCACCTCCCGGAGTTCCTTGGCCACATCCTTGAGCTCTTTGAGAATGCCGTCCAGCTGGTCGATCACCATCTTCATGTGGCTGCGGATGCGTTCTCTCGGGCTGGGGGTCTCAGAGGTGTCCCGGGCCGGAGCTCTGCTGAGGGACATCCTTTACAGGGCGACGTGGGGCCAGTGGCCAACAGGCTGAGGGCGTGGGGGAGCCGAGTCGGGGTCCATGTCTTTGGCTACGGGGAGCCTCAGTGCTACTGATCCGAACAGGGGCCCCGGACGCGCAGGGAGACCTCAACATCTTAAAAGCACCTGGGCAGCCGAAGCACCTTGGCTCGCCCGCACACTCGGCGCAGGGTCACGCTCTGACATCCATGCCCTCTGGTCGACGCTTCCGGGAAAGAGGAGAAAAAAAGCATGGGAAAAGTCCAACGCTGTAAATCCATGGAAAAGGAAGAGGCAAAAATACACAGGGGCTAAAGCTGGTATGAAAACTCTTACATAATCACATTGAGCCAACTCTCGTCTCGTGTGTCATTGTGTACGTTTGAAATTGTTTCTCGAGGAGGAGCTATTTCAAAACGTCTATACAGAGAGGAGACTTCTTCCCTCTGCCACTTGTCCTGCACAATCTTTTTGACTCGTGAAACGCAGTGACATAATGGCAGGCTAACAAGCTATCCGGCGTAGATAGAAAAAAAAAATAGAACTCCCAGCAGTGGCTCAATTTTCCAAATTATCCTGTTCTACATTATTGGTGGCCAGCAGGGACACGATTTGCCGTCTTAATATAGTCCCTCAGTGAGGGCTACTGTCTTTAAAGAGAGAAAGGACAGATCATTTTTTTTTGGGGGGGGGGGGGGGGGGGAGATGTATCCCTCTGTGCAGCTTGACTTTTCCTCCTCGGGAAAAATTTAAAAAACGATTCTCGGTAGAAACTCACTTCAAAACAAACTTTGCAAAACATCAATTTTTTCTTTGCAAATTACGACTGAATCGGTTTGTCCTTCGTTTCCTTCGCCCATGAAAGCGAGAAAGGTAGGTGTGGACTTTTTTTTCTTCTTTTTTCTTTTTTGCACCGAGCGTCCAATATCTCCCCAAAGCAGGGCTTATTCCAGGTGGCGTGGGATCAGAATGAATTGATTTCTAAGCCAGCGGAACGTGACTTGTGATGAGAATTTGCGGAGGGGATAACAAAACAATCATGGTGTCGAAGAGACACAGTTACAAAAAGAGGGGGGGGGGGTGGAAGGGCGAACGAGCACCTTCCTCTGGAATTTCGGGTGGCAGCTCGTCTTATGCAACAGCACGTGCCGAGTCCTGACCCCCGAGCAGTCCACAGGGGTGTGCCCCAAAAGCCAAGGGAGCAGAAAGAGGGGGGAAAAAAAGGATTCTCTTCTCTCCTTCAGTTGTTGCTAAGGGAACCCGCTCTGCCTCCTTGTGCTGTGATTGGATAATTATTTTACTTCTTATCCGTGTAGTGTGTGTGTTTTTCTCCCTGGACTCTTCTCAGAGAGGCAGCGAGCTCCGTGCCATCCAGCAGGACCAAATAAATCCCATGAAAGCTTCCCAGAGGAGCCCCAGAGAACAGGCGGGGGGGAGATCTTCTCGCCAAATCCGGGGCGATGCCACTGCCACGGGGCGCGCTGGCCAATCACACATGGCACCTGGACAGATGGGAAGGAAAGCAATCACTTATTCTGTCATGTCTCATCCTCCTCTCTCTTTTTTGCTCATTCCTCCCCTCTTTCTTCCTCTACTTCACAGCTGCACACGAAAAAGAGTGAGGGAGACTCGGAGAGATGGGCAGGAATGAACTGCGTTGACACATCCACACATATACAGACTCACACTTACACACACTTACACACACACCTACTCACCTTTCCTGTGCATCACTTGGCTGTTGCTATGCCCAGAGCTCACTGTCCACGCACAGCGGGATCATCCATGCTACACACAACCTGCTTGGCAGTCCCTCACACACACACAAAAAGACACACACACACACATACACACACACTGACATCTCTGCTTCTCGCCACCTTGCTGTCCTCTCTTTCTCTCCTGTCTCTATCTGTCTCTCACAGTTTCTCTCTTTGACACACACACACACAAACAAACACACACACACTCTCTTCCTTCCTCTCACTGTCACCCACACACACACACACACACACACACACACACACACACTTCTGCCTGTCCCCTCCCCTACTTACTCTCTTGACAAGAGGGAGAAGCTTCTATCAGCAGGGTGACTTCACTCTGAGGCTGTGGCTCATCAGAGGAGGAGCAGAATTAGGAGAAGGAGGAGGAGGAGGAGGAAGAGGAGAAGAAGAAGGCAGGAGGAGGCATGAGATGGGAGCGATGAATGGCCCTGACGGCACTCTGAGGAGGAGGCAGCAGCAGCGAGGAGGCTGAGGATGACTAAGAGCCCGGGCGGTGAGGAGGAGGAGGAGGAGAGCTCCTGCCTGGGACTGGGACGCCGCCGCGGCCGCTACCATCACTCAGGTCTCAGTGAGCTGCCGAGGAGGAGCCAGCCGTCATCCCGGTCAGCCGTCGCCTGCTTCAGGAGGCAAGAGAGGGAGGATGGAGCTGTGGGATTCCAATGACAGCCTCTCTCTCTGCCTCTCTCTCTCTCTCTCCACCCCTCTTGCTCTGTCACTCTCTCTCTCTGTGTCTCTCCCTTCCTCCGTCCCTGTCTCCCTGCCCCTGCGCCCCTCGCTGTGTCCTCGCTGACTGCCGGATGAAGGGAAGCTGATGCCAGAGTTTATCGTGGGGCTCAGGTTCCTGCCAGCACCACTCCACTGCTCTGCTCCTCGGCTCTGCGGAGGAGGGGCCTGGCGCTTTAAAGGCACAGTGGAGATCGCACACACAGTCCCTCCTCTCTCTGCCTCCTCTCCTCTCTACACTCCCTCACTATCTCCCCCTCACACTTGCCCATATCTCGCCTTTGTCACAGTTCTATCGGGGGTGTTTATCACTCTCTTAAATCAGGATGAAGTCTTCCTCCGCCCGCCAGGCAAGGTGTCCAAAATTCCCCTCGGCTTGTTACATCATTAATATACAAAGCAAGGTTGGTGCTTGATGACCTCATCTGACTGAGGGACAGAACTAGGGAGGGAGGGCCGGCATGACTTTTTTCCTCTCCTCCGTCCTCTTCATCATAGTCCAGGCAAAGTAGCGTTTTACGACCGACTAATTGTAAAATAATTTTTTTTCAGCATAGATCATTTCTATGAGGTGTACAGAACAACATACTAAAAGTCCTAAGAAATCCTAGTTGAGGAAATATGTTTAATTCTCATCAATGTGTGCCAATAAGGCTTGGCAGCAATACACCCCAAAAAGACTATTTTTTTCCTTTACTCCAATCAAAATAAAACTTTACACAATGAAAGTAACCATGAAACGTAACATTTTTTGTATTACAAGTTTCTTTTGAAATAAATTTGACAAGCACATGAGCTCCACACTTATTGAATATGTCCTAATTTGCATAGGCAAACACCATTCATATGTATTACAAATACATACATAAATTCATTTTCAAAGAAACTTGTAATACAAAAAATGTTACGTTTCATGGCTACTTTCATTGTGTAAAGTTTCATTTTGATATGAGTAAAGGAAAAAAATAGTCTTTTTGGGGTAGTATTGTTGCCGGGCCTTATTGGCACACATTGATGAGAATTAAACATATTTCCTCAACTACGATTTCTTAGGACTTTTAGTATGTTGTTCTGGACACCTCATAGAAATAATCTATGCTGAAAAAAATTATTTTACAATTACTTCTATTTTTGGCTCCAAAATGGGTTACTTTGCCTGGACTATCAGGTTTTTTTTTTTTTTTCTTTTTCACTACAAGAAACAGCCCTGCAGAAGCCCACCATCAGAGGCGATTCCCCTCATATGCAATAAGTTTTTCTGAAGGAGATAATCTAACAGTAAAAGCAAATTCATAATCATAATGACAACTTCTTGAGCGATGTACTCCAGTTTCCAGAGGGTTCTTGGCTGATAAGTGTAGTGAGCAGCCAAAGCCTCCATGCATTCCTTAGCATAATTGTAAAGAAAAATGCAGAGTGGATTCAAGTTAGGAAATTTGAATTGGTTGTGGTTGGTCCTCTGTGGTTTCTGCAACCAGGATCACAGATGTTATGCTGATGCTGTAAAGCTAATTGGGGGGAATATTCTGCCGTATAATAAATTCTCTTTTGCATGTTTTCTTTGATTAATAAATGAAGGAGTTTGGCTTCTTAAAAAGAGAAAAAAATAAAAAAAGAGACGCCTCATATTCCATGTTATCCTTTTCTAAGTACACAGTCACACTGGGTTATCTTAGTGCTGCATCAATTTCTTGATGTGTCACATCCTGAAGCACACGGTGGCTTTTTGTGGAGGTTGACAACTGCAATGGGATCCTGTGCCTGTTCCCTGCATTTCCACACGGCTGCTGCAGCACAGAACAGACAAGTTGCCTCTCACAGACATGCTCGCTGAAACAGGTGTCCTTGAGCATGTTCCCTTCGTAGCTTCCCGTTCCTTCAGTCTCTGTGCAGTCTCTCTCTCTCCCATCTTAGAACACAGCAACAGTTTGCAGCACTCCCCCCTTCCCCAACACCCTCTATCGTTTCCTATTTTTTCTCGACATTGCAAAAATCCCCTTTTTTCGCTTGGATATTCATGGCACATTTAATAGAGCTGTCCCTAAAAGAGAGAAGGTGTACTAAATGACCTCTCCGAGAAAAAGGGCCCAGGTGCTCCGCATAGATAGCTCCATGTCAGTGATGCCTTCATTGGTAGGGAATTGGATTATTTCCCCCTGTAAAATATATTTTTTTAACGCTAAGGTCATCTCGACTCGTGAGTTTTACTAGGCGTCTGGAGTGGGTCCAGCTAAATATTGGTTCCACTTAATATTTCTGCCTTGGATTTATTGTGCCATGCCATTTATGGAGACATTTTATAGAACGTAATGTTTTTTTTTTTCCCCTAGTTGGGCACAGGCTCACAAACAAGCCCATAGATGCATTGACCCACACTCACACACACAAAAGACACAACAAGTACACACGCATAAACAGCAGGCAGAGCATTTCGATCCAGAGGAAAATATATCGGTAATTTGGTACCATAAGAATAAACCCTGGGAGAGATTCCATTCGGCTTGCATTGTTTACCTCCCAATAAGCTATCATACTCCCGCTTATCTGATACAGCGAAGATCAGGAGTCCTTTTTTATTATTGTTCTTTTTTGGCTACGGTCCCCACAGTTTCTGGGTTCATACAGGATGTACTCAGGATTTATTTTTTATAATAAAGTGAGGAGAGGAGAGCAACAGCGATCAATACGGAGGCTCTGTGTTCTCCCCGTGTCAATACAGCATCCATACAGTATGTATGATTACATCAGTGCTGAGCTGCAGAGCATGTTGGCTTATTTATGAGCTGGCTCACCCATGTGCCAATTTAAAGAATAATAAAAAAGCATGAGCTGTAGATAGAAACAATATATCAAAGTATATGATATAATAGATATAAAATACATAATCTCTTATATCCAAAAGGGAGATCATCTATATTGTTTTTTTTAGACTTTTATAAAGGTGAAGTTCTTTCTTACATGACCGGAGTTGCAAAACTTTTAGAATTTATTGAAATCAATCTACAATGTCTTGGTCAACTTATTTTTGTAATATAATTTCTTAAAAATGAACCCATTGAGATGCATCTCATTTTCAAGGGGGTCCCAAAACAACATTTAAGATATAAATGCTTTAAAACAGTTAGCTTAAAATAAAAGTCTGGCATTTTGGGAAATGAGGTTTAAAATTGAGTCTCGACAATAGTTGGACAATAAGATTAATACCGTTCTGTTGTATGTGTATATAAATTAATATTTTCTCATATTCTCCAAAAATCAAAAACTGAGACAGATAGAAAGATAGAGAAGAGTAACTACGATGAAGGGAAAAATTGTGGTTACAGCCACTGTGCACAAAACATAAAAAATGCTGTTGAGCCATAAAAAAGCTCTTTTACCATTTGAATATTTCTCTCACCAGCTCTTATCACACACACATACACCGAAATATTCTGTCTTCTACTTGTGTTCTTTCATGCTTAAAACAAAATCATGTTCATCAGCTGACCAAACAATAAAAATGCGCCTTTCAATGTAGTGTAGAGTTGCACCCAAAGTTATGCACGCAGCCAATAAAATATAACATTTGAAAGTCCACTGATGTTTACTTTCTTCAAATGACAAACTAATTTCTTTGTAATATTTTGAGATATTTCTCAATTAAACAGACAGATGAGCCTTAATTTGTGGTTTTAAGCCTTTAGATAATCTGCATCCAATTATGCTCTTCCTCTCCTGGCCATTGTGTGGCACTGCGGTGTAGTTGTGACATATTGCATTTTGCTCTGCTCTGCCTCAGATTTAAAATGGTGGATGGACAGACAGAGAAAAAGTTACACGGTGCTGCTGTTTGACTGAGACACTGAAATATTTAGTGTTACAAGGGAAGGCTACTGTGTGAAGAAATCACATGGTAACATGGTGCAGCATCAAAGGGGGATTAATTGCACTTTTTAATGCACACTCAACACATACAGATGAATAAATAATAGGAGATACTTGGCAGTCAGTCCGTGTCGTGCATCATTTATTTAAAAGTAAGTATAGTCAAATTATTTCCACTGATAAAATAAACACTCACAAAGAGGTGTTCATTTTGTTTTCCTCATATAAAACCTAGCTTCATATTTCTGTAGCTGAATTATTGGTTTCATGACGACTGAGACTGAATGACGATTTGTGAACCCGAGGAATTTGAGGGCACATCTGGCATCGACAAACATGCACAGCCATACACTGTGCCGTGTTTACCATTTCCAGTTGTGCCCTTGATTTCACACACAGACAAACAGCAAGGGACAGAGACCTCAGAGACCACAGTCTGTCTTACAGCAACACCGGTCTCTCCTCCTGCCTGTCGACTGACCTTTTGATATTTCAGTCTGTGCCCTGTGTGTGTGTTTATTATTTTTTTCCCCGGCAGTCGTGCAGCATGCAGAAGAGCAGAGGCTGTCTCAGACCATAACACTCTGTGATGGATCAGTGCTCTTACACAATGAAATGACGCTCAAGTGTTTGATTGATTTCTCATTTACTTTCCTCACCAGTGGTGGAAATATGCACCGTGCACTGTGCCAGGGCCCCGGTGAGTGAGAGAGAGGGCTGGTGGACTCATTTTGAAGAGTGGCCCTGTATCATATTTAGAACATGGTTCCGGCTGAAATCACTCAAGTCAGTCCTCTCTCTGCTTATTTGGGATCAATGCAAAACCTCTGTATTTTAGAGAGTGACGTGATGAAAGAGCAGAGAGAGGATGTGTGTGTGTGTGTGTGTGAGCCAATAGTTAATGCAACAAGTGAATCACAGACCCCATTCAGACCTGCTATTAACTTCTGTCCGGACTGAACTGATCGGAAGTGTTCAGCTCTAAGTGCAGGTGTGAACGAACCCAAATGTTTCCTGAGATCCTAACATTCAGAGGTGATCACCACAGCAATATCAACACTGATCAATATCAACACTGATCAATATCAAAACTGGTCAACACATAATGACGAATGATTTTTCTTAAACTGGTAAAAATCCTTCATATCTTCATATCATTCCATTATCCATTCGGTCCCTCATGACTCCCCTTGCTCGCTTGTGCCAACACACACACACACAAACAAATGAAGTATGTGTTTATTTGTATACAAAGCCTAAAGTGAAATACAATCACAAGTTGTCACAGGAGACACATGCAGGACACATTGTGAACACACAAACTTAACCCAGACCACTTGGGATCTGATCTCTCAGGACTTATTTTTAATAAATACATTTTCAGGTCTGCTCAGGTCCACAGGTTAATGTCTGTCGGCTACTGCTCCATTGCAAGGTTGTGAGAAGTGTGTTTGCAGCATCTCCTGCCCAGAACATTTAAAACTTCTCTGACAGTGTAGAAAATCTAGAGTAGATGTTAATTAAACAATGAGTCAGGAGTGTGCTAATAACCTGAATGACTAAGTCAGCGCTAACAGCTTGAAAACACACGTCAAAGCAAACGTGATGTTGACACAGCACAGTCGAGGATGTGGCCCGTCGTGGTTTGACCCGGTTTATTGTGGGTCAGTGTGGTTATCTCCTGCTGTGAGGATGCGGTTTCCATAGAAATGAGCCCAGACATGATGCAGCTTCCATTATGTATGACTTTTCACTGCCTTAAGGATAGAACTCCATGTGGAGTGAGACCCCTGAATGCATAAACGTTACTCCATCAATAACAGCCACCGGTTGATGTATTACCTGTTCATTTATTAATCACTGTTTCTGTGATGCAGATTGCGCACGTGCAATTTGCGCTGGCTTCTTCTCAGTCATTTTAAAACAACAATTTAGGAAACAGACACCTCCCCTTACCACAATAGAAACAGTCAACCACAGGGGGGCTAGAGGATTTGTTTTGATAGCGCCTTTGCCCTGATCACAATTCTGCATGAGCTACGAGGAAATGTTGGATTCATAGCGGCGGTGCAAAATGGCTTGATCTTGCAGCGTGAAGGAAGTTGGAAGAAAAATGTACATCATCAAATGTACATCATGTCAAAGCATAACCCAGGCTTTGATCAGGCAGATAAAGGGATGAGCCGATAGCAGTGGAATTCAAAGCTCTGGGTCAAACAAAATATCCTCAACATAAGGTTATGCAACCTATATTTGTGTAAATAATTCATCAACTGAATGAAACATTAGACTGTGGAAGCTTTGTTGAAGCTTCGCGGTGAGCAACATGCTTAGTTTCATTTTCCTCCATTGCAGATTTGATGGTTACAGTATTTACAGAAATTGCAATGTCATTTTTTGTTCATTCATATTGTAAGAAAACCTGTAAACACACATGTAGGTCAGTGACAATATCAGGGGGGTGGGGGGGGAGCTGAATGGGTCCTGTCATTTTAAAACACTAAAACCAATCATGTAAGAGTGCTGAGCAGCTTGGGTTACATCATCATCAGCGTCTCTTTCTCTCTCACACACACACACTCACAAGGATAAACGCTCTTCATGTGTGTGTTGGTTTGAGTTGTTCATTTTCAAGTGCAACTTTCATCCCGCACGCCGCTGAGCAAAAAGCAAAGTAACCGACTTCTTCCTTGTACATGAGCCGTGACAGTTGACGTCTCTCAAACTGGCGCAGCGTTGGAAACGTGATGACGGGCTGTCACTCATCAGTATTCACGCCGACTCGGAGAGATTTTTTACAAATCCTCTCAAATGGTGCGAGGGATCGGACATAAAGGTTCAAATTCACAGAAAGATTAGAAAAGAAAGCTAATCCACAACAGCATTTGATAATCCCATAGTGTTTTTTAGTCGTATTACCATATAACAGGGCTTTAACAGTCAGCGCCCGGTTTTATCTGCATCTGTTCTGTCCGCACTTCCCTCGTATGTCCATGTTGCTCAGGGTGCCCTCTCCGTCTCCTTGTGAAATGCTAAGTAGCCGTCCCCCTTTAACCCTGCCCTTCTCTCTGAAGCTGAAGTATCTTTGGTGTGCTGTTTGCCAAGAGCTATAAACAAGTGGAATAGAATTGCAGAGGGGTTAGCTGAGATAGCCAATTGTGCATCTCCCATCACCCCTGGCTTCCCGGCCGTGTGCTAACAACCCCGGCAGCATCATTGCAAATTCATAGCGAGTCGCATCAATGTGGGTCATCTCCCCCATTGCCCCTCCTTATCCCCCCTTTTTCTCACCATACTTTATTTTGCATCTGTTTGCCTGTTTGACAAATTCGATTTGTTTCAACTGTCTTCAAGACTTGAGTAGATAATTTGTTCTCCTTCCTGCAGGACTACCTCACTAAAAAGCAGAGGGAAATCATCACTAATGTATTTGTCACCTGGACAAGCCAGAGCTTAATTAAAGCAACACTCTAAAGAGGGATATTTTGTTTAAAAGCAATTTAAAAAGCAAGGGTTTTCAGAGCTGCTGCCATCTTACTTGTGTCAAAATCAGTTTGATTTGTATTTCTTCTTGGAATTTAGTGTGTTGACTTCAGAACAGCACTGCACTGCTGACAAACAAACTGTCTCAGGGTTGACAACATCAAGCAAGCTGAGATGAAATGACTTGGACAGTTTGTCTCCTGCATGTCATGATTTTTGTATTGATTAGTCTTAAGATGAAGTCTGGCAGTTTTGACTTGTACAGAGCGACTGTACAGAGTGCATGATGTAAATGAGTCAGTTGCGAGCAGCAGCTAATGGACTTTGCTAAGGGTCAGTGTAAAAGCTGCAACTCACTAGACATTAACATGTAAAAATGATTTGCATCTACGGTCTGTTTATGAGTACTATGGCCATAATGAAGAAATACATTTTGAGGTTTCAAGAATAAAGCTTTATTCTGGCAATATTTCAACTTTATTCTCAACATCTCAGAAAATTTAGAAAGATTGAAGTCATAATTTTAGGCTATGTGTTATTTTACAGGGTTTATATTAATATGACTCGGTTGCCTGCATAAATGATGAATATTGAGTCTCTTTAAGTCTCTATATTGAGTTAAGGACTTTGCAAAGATTTTGTAAGAGCCTGTTCCAAAGAGACAACCACAAGGAATTTACTTGCTTTATTTATATAATAGAGTTTTGGAATTCCATTTTTAGTGTCTTGAGACAAAAACTCTTTTCTTGTAAATTAAGACTTTTATGAGAACAGCCTTTAAGTTTGTTTGTCCAGTATGGCTCTATCACTCCATCTTAGTCTTTGGAATCGTCTAGAGACTAATTACTTTGTACCATGTTTTGTTTAGGTTTACATTTTATGCCAACATGAATTTGATTGCCGTTAATCAACAAGCGATAGCTCATCTTTAATCCTCCTGTCAGCTGTTGGGGAAAATGAAACGATGTACATTAAATAAACGCCTGGTATCCTCATTACATATGACTTTGCTGTGATTCAGATCAACCCTCAAGACTGTTTTCCTAATCAGCATCGACAAAGTCTTCACAGTACATCAGACCCAACCTTCAGGTGCTGGCTAATGATGCTTTTTTAATTCCTCAAGAGGAGTCATTAGTTAATTCAGATATTTATGGGGTCTGAGGAGGAAGACACATTCAGACAGGGGATAGGAGGATTGCTCGGATAAATGTGCCAGGGAAAATATGAATATGAAAATGTACTGTGATCCAGGGGCTGAATTATTCAGCTCGGCCCTGATGCCTACTGCCATTCTTGTTTCATTGCCTAAGGCAGCCCAAGTTTCCCCTCTCAGTGCCATGGTGTGGAATCTGGCAGGAGACACCCCAGCAAGGCTTGCAGCCTCTATTTACCATTTGTACAGTAGGAATCAGGATGTGGTGTAAGGGTGCAGGCAGCTACAAATTCCATTAATCAGCAGTGGAGCAGTGCAGTATGATCTCCAACATGTCATCCAAAGGCTCTTCCAAGCGGTTGTGCATTGAGAGATCGGGTTTAAGGGGGTTTGTATGATATTCAAATGTATAGGTTGTGTTGTAAACATAACCCATTCACCATCTATGTAAATGTATATTTTTTTGGATTCCTGGATGTAGAGAGTGAAATACTGTGTAAACGAAGGTTTGCTGAAAACATGAGAAAAGACTGAACTATGTAGAACTGAATTACACAATTTGACCATTTAACAGCTTTTCATTATTTTAGCTCTTAGGGTTTTGGTTGGCCCAGGTTGCTCGGTAGCTACAGCTTTATCACTCAAATACCTCTTTCTGTAATACGAAATTTTTGCAGAACTCTCCATATTCAAATTTCATGAGAATGATAATTTTAGAACAGGTACATTTTTCCACATTGATTAAGAGATCAACATCACTAGCACCCACTGTGAACATTACACACTGGGTAACAGTGTAATCACAAACTTCCTTCGGAAAAACATGGGATTCCTGGTGTTTGAGGCGGAAGCCAGCAGCATCAGGTAAACAAGCTAATTACTCTGATTTACAAATAACAGTGAGTCAGAGAGATTTGACACAACATACTTTAACACAAATAATGCAGCTCTATAAAGGAATATTGCTAAAATATGGCTACAGTCGGAGGACAAGAGAGTGTGTGTGTGTGTGACTGGCGACTGAAGCAGAACTTAGTGGTCCAGCATTGTATTCTTTGTGCACTTTAGATTGTTGGTCCAATAACAGAATGGTAGGTTTAGTGTAATTAACTAATTGACTCTCCACTCCTACGTTTGAACCTGCCGGACTCTAACGTTGCACTGTCACACACTCATTCACTGCAGTGAGATAAACCTGTGAGTAACACTGCTCTCAGATTCTGTGGTGATGCTGTGCTCTGGTCCACATCGGAATTATAAGAAAACCTTAAAATATATTTAATCTGACATAATTGTAGTGGGTTACATTGACTCAGGTTAAGTGACAGAGACAAACCAGTGGCAGATGATGAACACAGAAATACTGTACATTCATACAGTATCTACAACACATGTAAAGCATACATGTCTTTATCCAACAACTGGAGTACGAGGGTGTTTTCACACCTGAAAGTTCATACCTTGGACCAAGGTTACATTGTTTACGCTTGATGTGGTTAATTTTGGTTCCACATTGCGGTTTAGGGAACTGACCAAAGACTTTGGTATGACATCCTTGCTTCCTGTCTTCACCAATTACATGGGCTGCCTGGCCTTATGCTTGACGTTGATTGGTTTGTAGACTCTGTTTTTTTTAATGTCACTGTGTTGCAGTAGTCTTTCCTTCTGAATGGAGAAAATCCCTAAAAGCCAGAAGGTAGACAGTTAATGCCTCCTTAGATGGATTTAGAATTTGGTGCAAACATTCATGATCCACAGGATCAATTCTAAACTCACTGTCATCAGCTCAACCTTTCAATCCCTGCAGTGCTTTGTTATCTCACCAAACTAATGACATTCCCACCAGCCTCTGCTGTACTTTGTAAGCAAATAGTCTTTGCTGTCATGCTTAACCAAGAAAATAAACCTGGTAAACATTTAGCTCAATACACTCCGAGTAGCTTCACAGAGCAGAAAAGCATGGCTGTAGTTTGTTTGTCTTGTTTACTTACATCTAAAAAGAGAATCACCATATTTATGCTTTTATAAAAAAACAGTATTAAAAGTGTTCATGTTATTGAGCAAACCAGTAATACTAAGACAGAGCTTATTCCTATCCAAATCACATTCACTGTACAGGTTAGAGCAGCACGCCTGGTACAGCAGATTTCAGGTCCCCGCCCTCCAATTCTCCCCGCTCTCATCAACACATCACATAGACGGAGTGCTGTGCCCCCCTGCACCGCCCCCCCCCCCCCCCCCCCACACTCCCTCGTCACTGACTCATCACAGCCTCTCAACATGTGTCAGGCCCGCCAGCGGCCTCCATCTGTCTCCCCTTGAGCCAGCCAGCCATGTCCATCCCGGAGAGCCACGCGGGCAGAGAAAAAGTAATTCCCAAGACAAAGTGCGTTATGCCATGCAGCCGTTCCCCTTGAAAATGAGAACTCCATTTGGGGAGCAAGGGTAGTTTAGCAGGCAGGCCGCTTGCGTGTGTGTCAAGAGAGGCTGAGAAACATGGCCCTGGCCACCCAATGGAGAGCTGCATGGCTGTAGATAGTGAAAGGAGATTTGTCATCCTGAGCCACATGGTGACATGTTGGGCTTCTTTAATATAGAACAAACACACACACACACAGGCTCAAAGAATGGACACCTGGACACCACAGACACAGACATATTTGTGCGCATACAGTGTAAACAGTACATGTATAGAATATACATATTTATTCATGGAATTGTATTTCTTACCTCTGTGACGTTTGTTTGTTTGTAAGTAAGAATAGGAAGAATAGAAGTAAGAATAGGAGAACAATAGGAAAGAAACCTACTGGACAGATTACTATGAAACTTGGTGGACAGATTTGGTGTGTGTCCGGAAAGCATCCATTACATATTGGTGCAGATTGAGATCAGTGTTTCTTTAACATTGCCAAGAGCGTTTTATGGTGTTTTCACCATTTCCTCAGTAATTTATGGATCTTAATGAAAAATAATAAAGAGTACTGGTATCTAGAGTTTACAATTTGGAGTGGCTTGACTGAATTTAATGGGACTGTTTGGTTTTGGCTGAGGGTTCTGCGCTCTTCTGAATAGAACACACCGTCCAACCCACCAATGCTTTGGTGGTGCAACTTTATGTGTTTTAGTCTGTTCTGGACACAATGCTGACACATCTGTGTGAAACATTTTAGTATCCCTTTATCCCTGAAACAGCTGTTGATAGAGAATTGGTTAAGATGAATGGTTACGACTCCAGAGTGCTTCCCTCCTAAAACATATGGAAAAAAAAAATGTGATACTCTGTTGTTGTTAAATGTAAGGAGTTGTCTTTTAAAGGAGATGAGGTTTATGACTGAAATGAAAAGGGTCAAATAAGTTTGCACATAACGGTCAGATCTAGTGTGAGTCTGGATCCTTTCCCCACAAAAGTATGTGTTAAGTTTGTGAAGGTACAATGAGGCAACGTCCATTACTCACATTTGAAAAATTTAACAAACTCAGCAACACGTTACATTTACTTAACTGCACTTTTCTTGAACACACGTTGGGCCAACTCACAGCTGGCAGCTCTGGGAGAGAAAGAGCTCTCATGCCATGCACGACCCAGTCTCTCTCATGCAACCTGTCTCTCTCTCTCTCTCTCTATGTCGCACGCATACAAAGTTCTCACGCAGTATCTCAGCAGGTAACCAGAGCGAAGAACGACAAAAAGATTAGTACCCACTGTGTGTTGTCTTATGGGATTAGACATGTAAAATATCTAAATGCATGGAGCAGACATTAATGCCTCTATCCACGGTGCTAATGAGAGCGTGACTAACATGGACAATGATAAGGAGCAAAGGACATGGGGGCGGCTGTGGAGACTCTGCCGATGCATACGTGCACTTCTCTTTACTCTACACACTAAAGTATTGAGTTTAACTGGCTTCTGAAATCATAGGCAAGAAAACACTTTGGATTTAATCTCCCAAAAAAGGAAGCTTTGATTAGAGGCTGATGTTGAACCAGTGCCAAACCTGTCGCTGTTATCAAGTCACTTAAGGGATAGTTAACCCAAAAATGATAATTCACTCATTATCTACTTACCACTTGGGGAGGGGGGTGAAGTGTTGAAGTCCACAAAACACTTCTGGAGTTTGTCTGCATGTGTAAACAGTGTAGCAGGCCCATTCAGTACAACTAAAGATATTATCGCCTTTTCTTCAGACTTTAATAAACAACAGAAAATAACATAACATGTCTCCATACTTCTCATGTGGTGTGATTCAAGTGTCCGCAAGCCACGACATTCATATTATTCTCGAAACCACAAAAAAAATGTAAATAAACACACATGAAACTCTTATTGCCATTCTGCTTAAAATTTATCTTGTAGCCATGATTTGTTTTCAGAGGAAGTTTATTTTCTCCAGAAAACTCTCAAGGTAGCTAAACTAGCTCAGAAAAGGTGAAGTGACTTTAAAGCACTGCCAGTCTGCTCATTTACTCATAAGTCAAATTTAAAGGCAGACGTCTGTGCAGAGCTCCCACATCATGGCAGCTGCCTCTTTTGATTTCAAATGATGTAGTACTTTTATCGAGTAGAGGGAGAAACATTTACATCTTGCATGCATTCTCATACTGAAGCATTGCAGAGTTACCCAGAGGGTGGTGACATCATCGCCCTGGATGTAATCATTTCCTTTTCATCGTGGTTAAGTAACATTGGGTTGCGCTGAACTTTTGACTCTCATGTCTTCCAGTTTTAGAGATTAGTAAAAAAAAACAGGAGCCAGATGTGAGCTGCCCTTTTTTGTGTCTTTCAATATTCCTTTGTCAGGATTGTCCATCACCTCGCTTCACTGAAATCCTCCCGCACATAAATGCTTACCTATTTTATCATCATTAATTTTTTAAGAGGGTTGGCTTTATCTGAAATCGGATCACTCTGTGAACTTGAAAGGCTGAAGTGTTCTCGCTTGCACTTTGCTGTCAGTCTTCTTAACTAACGGCTGAGTCTCTGACGGGCACTGCTGCCTTTCCTCTCCGCCATCCTCGGTGTCTTACAGCTTGCTCAAAACTGTTTTTCGGGTGTCTAATAATCCTGAAGAGAGACCATTTATTATAGCAGCCAATACATTTCATATACTCTGTGCTTTGCAATAATCACAAACCTCTATGGCTAAAGGTCTGCTCAGTTTACCGATGGTTTATTGTGGTGGTGAGTCGCTAAATGCGATGGGTGTGTTTGTACCTGTATGGTGTTTCTGTGCATGTAGCTATCACTGAATGTGCATACATGTGTGCATTATGCATAAACTACTGCATGCATTCACATTCTTCCCTGAGAGGAAAAAGAGAAAGTGAGAAATGAAGAGATCCAGAGTTCCATTATACATCGTCGCTGAAGGCAGCCTGTGACGACTTGGAAGTGCATGGAAGCCACAGCTGTGAGGAATATCAATAGCAGGGAAATGTGTGAGTGTGTGTGCGTCTCTTCATACAACTTATTACAGAGTGAATACATCCAGTCAGCACATGTGTTTCTGTGTAAGTCTCTGCATGAAGGCAAACCCCATTTACATGTATGTATTCCAGCACCTCTACTTGCAAGTATGTCAATTTGCATCTGCATGAGTGTGGAAGCGTGGATGTGCACTGTGGACAGCTCCATCCTTTATATACCTCTTGAGGGCCAGGCTACCCATGAAAAAAAGAAGGGTCCTAACAGGGCACGCTACTCAATGGCAATCTGTCACTCACCACGAGGACTTCCTCCATCTCCTCACTGCTCATATGCTGTTCCCTGCTCGACTGTGTCACTGACCGGCGAGTGATGAGAAGTGACAGTAAAAGACAGCCCTGTGCTCAGATGCAGCCTTGGAATTGAGTCACAATGTAGAGTAGCTGCATAACCAAATACACACACACACACACACACACACACACACACACACACGGAGGTACCCAACGTAAACTAATCTATAGACAGTGTACATGCAGATCTGCACACACACACACTTGCACAGGATTGTGTGTCTGTGTGAAGTCCTCTTATACAGGATTTATTGTAACAGCAAATAACTGCAATAGCATTTTCAGTGAAATTAAGTCATGTACAATCATCCCCATTGACTATTAGCCTCTGCGTGCAAAGGCCAATAATCTGGGGCTTCCAGTGTAGATGGCGGATATCCGGGCCAACATTTTGGCTAATCTCTGGCCAAGCCATCTGCATATATATGCAGATACATCAAAAGCTGGTAGCTGATGCATTTAGGTCAGTGTGTTCTGTCTCTTTTGTTCTCAACACAGACTGTTTACCTGCAGGCAGTGTTGTGCTAGTTCACACTTAAAAAATAACTTGTTCAAAGCTCAGTTCATACAGATGAAAATGATAATGAAAATCATAATTCATTTTCTCAACTTTGAGCTAAGTTCACGGTTCCAATAATCAGTTTTTTTATTGAGATGGTTATGATTTAGATGACAAACTTATGCTAAATAAACTTCATGTAGTGCTGGGGTCCTAATAACTTGTGATGAGTGTTGGTGTTTATTAGCTAAAGTGATTGCAGGTCAGTGTGGAGGAGGACACAGGAACAAAGTTTTCTTCATGTTGCTGCTTCATGTTAACTCTCTTCTTTGCTCTAAGCGATTGATTGGGGGCGCACACGCACACTCACACACACACACACACATTTCCACTCACTTCTGGTATTTCACATTATGGCCCATAGGATGATGACTAAGAAAAAATTGAATGTGAGCGAGTGAACGCTGCTCACATTCACGTTCATCATATGGAAACGTATTCGCTCAGGTAAGTGTTCACAAAAAATATGAACGCGTTCATGCACAACATTGCCTGCGCGAAACCAAAGCCTGCTCAAATATGATAGGTCAAACTAGAAATGGAAACCAAAAATAATGTTCTTCTAAAAAACACCTTAAATACATTGCTAAATGTTCAACAGAAAATGTCATTGGTTACAGTACCAGCAAAAGTAACCCCAAGCTAACTGGTCCAAGACCAATGTCTGGACTGAAGGTACAGAGACTTAATTAATATCAAGGTCCACCTCCTGGTACGATAGCAAAAATGTCTCCCTAAACATTTTGAAGGATCCTTGATCTGAAGTTATAATAATTTTATATTGTTGGTAATATTTCCTGACTCTTACATATACAGGTATGTAGTCATAATTTGTAAAGTGAACACTGAAGTGCCTTTAAAAGTGCAAGGATTGGTATGCTGTGAAATAAACAATGAGAGTGCTGCATTTATCTTGATGATACATTATTGATCAAATGCATCCCTCCTATTACTTTGGGCCAAAACATGAGGTGAGATGAATCTTGCGAGTCTCCCAGGTGCCAAAGTGAAACTAATGAAACTACATCTTATTCATAATGAGACAGTGCTATGGGTCCTTCACAGTAAAATGAACCTCTCCTACATTGTCGGATGATGCATTGCTGAACTGGCAAAGTATGCATTATTGAAAAAACAAGATGGATCGTATTTAAGTGATGTGCTGAAAATCAACACCTCGCATGGGTCCAATTTAGTGCCCGCGGTGCTAAATATGAGACACACTAGTCATAATGGTGAGCAAAATTCAGTCAAGTCACAAATTCATAATGGATGCAGACTTATGTTTCTAGTTGTAAAATGGCACTTGAAATATTTGCCTCCTCATTACAGTGGGATTGAGCATTTCTAAAAGCCAGCGCAAATTCTAAAAGCCAGGGGAATTGCTGATACAGATTTTTAATGCAATACTTTTGCATACGCTTTCGAGGACCATTTAAGTTAGAGCTTTATGAGATACTTAGTCTGAGTCATGTGGGCAGTGCAGAAGATTCAATAAATGGAACAGACCTTTTACAGAACAACTGTGCATTAATACAACGCTTTAATTTCTCGCGGAACAGGTGAAATGGGAGGAAAAATAAACGCTAACCTTCGTGGTGATCAAAGACCACAGCGTTGAGAAGGTTCCCCTCTACAGATGGCAATGCTGGGATCTTGCAGAGACACTGACACATGTAGACATGAAAGGAGTGAGTCTGGGATGACTTCACAAACTTTGGTGAGCTCCAGCAGTGACTAGCTCCCCGGGGCACATAACACACAAGCTGGATGCGTGAGGCCAGAGAGATGCTTGGCCTTGGTACACAGGAGTTGAGGCCTTGAGGGCTGAAACACCAAGCAACAGACAATGATGTCCTCTATCTGTCTCTCTTCTCAAAGCCGATTAGAGCACTGGGGGCCTAGGAGAAGGAGAAGTGACTATATCATTCCTGTCCGTCTGGAGACAGCTTCTTGCTGTCAAACCTCCTGACATGAACTGACAGAGCCCTGAGGGATGCGGCTAAAATTCGGAAACTTTGCATCAATGTAAAGTGGTTAACCTTGCAGGACTGACGTTGTTTATTGCCTCAGTCAATCAGTCCATATATTGACGTGTAAAAATTATCCTGACTAAAGCGCAGGCAGTTCTGGTTCTGAGTTAAATGTGTCTGAAAGCTGGTTATAGGTTATCCAAGCTCTGTCACAAGGAATGACGAATGTGCACAATCAGTGTGGAACGCTATTGATGTAACGGCCAAGGTTTATATTTGAGTGTGGAGAACTCATTTTTCACTGACACCTTCCTTGTCAATCATTGAATATACCCAGGACGACTAAATATCAATGTTTTATATTTCTGTTTTTAGTGTTTGAGTGGGATTGTCCAGGAGGGGGTCAAAGGGTTGTACTTTTACTGTGGAAAATTGTTTGCCTAGCTAGTGCACAAGAGAATTTTGAAATTATTTGAAACATTTATTTTAGAAGTTTTAATTTAGAGAGACATTATTCGAAGATTATTCTAGAATTTGTTGACATTTTTAAATCCCATGATTGCGTTTACCCTTTAGTTTTACCAGGGTATAACTTTGCTAAGTATTCTCATCATCATTTTCCACAAGGTCAATGTTAAACTACCTAATACTTTACACAAATCTAGTTTAACCAGGAATGTAGCTGAAGTTTAGTGATAATAACTGATAATAACTGACTTAAAAGTATGACTGAGGCTATTACTATATTAAAATGCATCACTTTTGCAATATTAACAGTGAGGTTTTAAATCCCCCCCAAAACTGACTTTTGGAAATGAAAATTGCAAACGGCTTAAAAAGAAACTAACTTGGAGGAGAATTCGCCCGATAATTCACATAAAGCAAAATGAATTAAAAAACTTAAATAGTAAGGATATTAAAATCAGATGGAATCAGCATCAAGCAACTAGGTTCTTGTGCTTCTCTAAATCAATAAAAATAAAATAGATGTTGAGATATTTGGGTAATTATAATGAAGAGGAGAGTATCACTGGTTCAGAAGATGTATCACAGCAACTACATATTTCAGTCGGTCGGACAGTTTGAAGAACTGCTACAACAGCTGGTACCGGCATAAGTGATTTTTTCCCCGTAGTATTTAACTTGACGATGTTCCAGTTTTTTCGTCAACATTCCCAGCTGTGCACATTTGGTTCATTCATTTTCTCACACTGTTCCTTGATCAAAACTTCAAGTCCCCTACATCAGATCCTTTTAAAGACAAAAATAACTGAGCAAAAGCTAAGGACAAACATATTAAATAAATTTAGAGAATCAGACTGGACTGAGGAGGAAGTTCTTCTTCTTCTACGACTACTTCTTCAAGATGTGACGTTGTCAATGACACACATTCTGATTGATTAAATGTGTCCATGTCAGATCTAAACATAGGTAAATGTACCTGTACAAATGACTTATACAAAGGCCTTTAGTCTTGAAGGACAGAAACAGAAATCATGACAGATTCACTTCCTGATAAGGTCTCACTGGTCACAGCGTATCGCTCCCTGATTCACTACACACGTTTATGCGACCTCGATCTGGAAGAAAACCTACAGCATAACCTTGACTACCAGTGGTGAATGCAACATTTTTAACGTGCAAATGACCATACTTTCTCAACCAAAGACTACTTTGCCTAATGTGACCTGCTGTTCACTTGGACGGAGTGGGGCCCAATAATTCATTGGGGCAGGATGGTCTGTCCAAAGCGTTACTGTTCTCTTACCACACCCTGGCATTTTGTACACCATTGCACCCCATAAAATAAACTTTAAATAAGTTACTGCACGAAGAAATCCAAGCTCGTTTTCTTTGTTCAGTTTCCAAACCAAAAAAGTAGTTCACACATTTTGTTCAAAAGATACATTTTTACCATTGACTCTTGTCTCATTACTGCCTGCAAAACATTGCTCTTTTGTGCAACAGTCATTACTGTGCCTGGGGAGGTTAAATAAAAGTGAGTGGTGCAACACAGCTAATAAGCAACGAGAACTCTCCTTCCCCTCAAAGGTCAGCTCTGTCAAGACAGCTTGCAGTTGGTCAACTGAACGCTCCTGCAGAATAATTTCATCTCCGTGAGTGAATCCTCTGATCAAATAGATTCCATTGGAACCAGTCTGATTTTGGCCATCTCTCTGCCTAGCCGTCTGTCCATCTAGCTTTTGTCCATGTGCTGGTTTATCTAATGATAAAATAGCTTGCAGAATAAAAGACTGATGTAGTCCCCTGGTCTTTTGTTCCTTCTCAAGTAGCTCTAAGAGCTCAGAGGAAAAGCAAAACCAGGCATCTTTGTTAACACTCTGTTCTCAAATGGAAGCAAAAATGGAAATATGCACCCTACACCCAAACTGTCTGGATTGTTCTATCTAACCTTTATCTCTCTATTCTCCCTAATTGTTTTTCTCTCACCCACAGCAATGTGCCTCTCCACAGGGCCACCATCAAACTTTTCAAACACGTGCATACATACATCAGCACATTGTGATAAACTTGCAGTGCGCACACAAAGCAATCATGAGCATGTAGATCTCGTGCTGGAAATGTCATTGCAAGAACGAATACATGCATGTACAATTATACAATACAGATATACAATTAGAATTATAGCAAATGTTCCTGTCTCGCAGCATTACATCCATTTCAAGTAATGCATAGGGAATATATGAAAGTGTTCTCTGCAGGAAGCTATAACATTGTTCCAGGAAAACTCAATTTGCAGCAGAGAGAAATGTCAATGTAATCAGACCTGAAAAAAGCCCAGCTCACCTGACAGACTGACAGCCACAGTCATGGAGATGTGCTGCTTTCAACCATCAATGCTTCACCGAGACACATATACTCTAAGCCCTGTATAAGACTGTATGGAGGTATAGTATATCTATGTACAGCACATAGAATCTGTTAACCTGTCGAGGTGTGCTTTTCCACATTGGGTTTGTTACTCCATCCACACAGGCGTTGGCCTCCGACAGATTCTATAGGATGAACTAGTGATTTCTACAAATTTAATTTTGCTGCTTTGAGAGGGAGTGCAGTCAGGCCTCATGAACTCATGTTTCAAAGCAAAACCTTAAATAGTTTTTGCCGAAAAATGTTGTGTCAAATGTTTTGCTTTCCATTCTATTGTAGTAGACATATGTTGAATCTTTTTTGTAGGATCACTGAAATAAACACTTAATGACAGATTGCATTGTTGCGACAAACAGCAGTGGCATTGCAAACTTTCTTGTCTATTTTTGGAGTGTTTTGCAACTACTTATTACAATTAAATATTGCTTTCAAATATTTAAGATGAAAGACATGTCTCCACGTCCTCCTCTTGTACAATAATTAAGGCTAAATATCCCAAATACAGATGCAGGCATTTTGTGTTTTAGCTCTGTCCGGAGACATAGTCTGTCCAGTAGGTTGTTGTGTTTTGGATGGCCGGCAAATACATCCACAAGAACTACCTAAAATGCCACAAACCACCTTTGAGGTAAAATGTATTTGACATGTACTTGCCTTTTATTTCAGCGCATGTCCCCTCAACTAACATGGAGATGTCAGGGTGTATTACCCATACTGCAGGCTTCCACAAGGAGGTGACCAAATTGATTTGGCTTTTCTTTCTGGGAGGTATCATGGCCTCCATCTTTATAGGGTGAGAAATAACAGCCTTTCCCTCTGAAATGTAGTGAAACAATAAGGTAGATGTCAACGATGATTTGAGGGGCATATAGTACAATCAGAGTTGAAGTTAACTGTTATGTGGACGCCTTCCGTATATTTTGACCTGCTGACTCCAGCTTCCAGCAGTGTTGTTTTGTTCTGCCGCCACCTTACCACTCAGTCACCTTCACTTGCTGTTAATCAACTTCCCCTCAATGTAGAGGGATCTTTACAGCGGTAGCAAACAATTGGTGGAGGGAGTAGCGTGTGTGGCCCGCTAATGTGACTATTCCATTCGATTTAAACGGGGGAATATTCAGCCCAGCTGTTTAAATAAGCATTGCTAATGTACCTCAGGGGCTTGGCGATGGGTATTATCTACCAAACAGGGCTCCATCTGGCAGAGGCACACAGATTTTTATTTTATTCCCTACTGTTTTTACTCTAGGTTTGTTTTACACAGAACAAGGAAACTGCACCGTTGTTTGGGGATCACAAGGGTTCTCTTCTGAGCAAAGCGACGCCTGAGCTGAGCCTGATGTAAACTGCTACCTTAACATGCCCTCTAAAAACAAATCAAGAACGTCTTCACACTCGTGCTGGCATATTTATGTACAATGAAACCATGCAAATCAGAGGATGGAAACAACAGGCAATTTATCTAAAGACTGAAATTTGCCCTCTACGGGAGAATTTGCTAGCCAGCTGGGGAAACATGGACAAGATTGCAGACCCCTGAGCAAGGTATTTAAATGAGGCTGCCACATCTGTGTTTGCTCTGCTACAGGGGGTAGATCTTCCTACACGCCGGAGAGACGGAGGCTGGGATGATGAGCTTGTGAGGTCTGTGTTCAGCTTGGTCGGTTCCTCTCTGACTTCCATCAGATTCTCTGTAAGAGGAATTTAATTTGCATCACACGCCTCACCGGTCAACTCTCCCATTTTATCAAAGCATTTTAAGAGGCATCCCCTCCGCTGACGTGTCTCAGCCTGGTGGAGAATGTACCTTGGCATTTAGGCTTTAAAATGGACTTGTGGTGATGAAATCAACGCCATGACTGTTTTGTATCAAAAAATCGAAATATCAATTTCATTTTTTTGTGATTGTGTGCGCTGTATTTTGTGGCTCAGCTCAGTTACACAGGAAGGCAGACGAAGTGTCACAATTACTTAACCCAGTGGAGAGCTGAATTTGACCCAGTCTGTCAGCCCAGTCAGAAATATCCTCCTCCCTCTCCGTCAGAGTCTGCCTATCACAGACAAGAGGCTGTGTCAGGGAGATGCACCGGTATCAACTAACTTAATTGGACATGAAATGCTATTAGCCCCTCCAGCTACCAAGGTCCAAGTTGATTGGGGCCTGTCATTGCAGATTCTTATTTGATCGGGGATAGGAAGGCAAGGATTATCATTACTGCTTAAGATGATGCTAAATCCTCCTCCCTGACAACTGAGGCCTGGGCACCTTGGCCCTTCCTTCGTTCCATTATAGCTGTATTGTGCAAGGTTCTATCCACCTATATTGTGCATCACAGGTACGATCCTTCCCCAGTTTCCCTGCGGCATTCATGAAGCATTCATCGAGCAAAGTATCAATAAAACATGTTGCACATTTGTCTCTTGGTCTAAGTAATTGAGCTCCACATTGAGTGATCACAAAGCTGGAAAAGCAATGACCTTTTGTTCGTTCAAGAACATCTTGTTTTGAGATGTTCTTCACAATTTTCTGTCTTCAAATAGATCCAAACTATAGACAGGTGTTTCCCCTAGGATTTGTTTTAGCCGCCCTTGTAATAAATACATGAATAACTAAATAATTAAATCGATAGTGATGCAATTATTTCGACTATTTCTACACTCTCCACAACAATGCACTAAGGCGTGTGTGGTGAAAAACACAGATTTAGTCCAGTAGTGATCGGGGGAGGGAGCTGTCCAACCAATACAATCGCTTGTCAGTCTCAGCTGTCAATCCTGACCTTTTTATAGCATCACATGTCTAATTAAAACCGAGCACTTGAACATCAGTGTGATAAGAACTACCTAAAATGACAGAAAACTATGTGTATTGGACCTGAAAATAGTTTGGTCCATATCCCATCCACTAACATAGAGGAGGCTGGGTTAATGACTACTGCAGCCAGTATCAGGGGGCGATGTTGGGCTTCACTTTTAGGGAGCTGTCATGTCGTCCATCTTAATACAGTCTATGATCCAAACACTGGGTTGGTGAATTGGCGCGGCTAACTGTAGTGGTTGGTGCAGATCAGGTTAATGTGGGAGGGATTGCAGACTAGCCGCATTACTGAAACCATGCTTACTGGTGTGTATACATGACATTTATGGAGATAGTGTTTTCCTATTATTGTGGTCATGAAAAGGGGCTTTCATTAGATGACTAATTAGATGATTATTGCATTCAACCTGAGAAATAAACAATAATATAGACATAACTGTAGAGACGGCCCCAGTGATAAGCATTTGCTTGTTTGTTTAAATTGATTGTTTTCCCCTAAAAGGAAAATCTGCAGATCCCACTCAGTAAGAGATATTATCTGACATAAAAGTTTTCACTGCCTGGCACATGGGTTGAATTTGTGTCTATAGTGAAAACATCTTATAGTACTTTATTTATAATATTTATAATACTTGTTCGGACACTGCAGATACCATTTAATGGTGAGTTCTAAAAATTAATACAGAAAAAGACATTCAAATGGAGACGTTGTCTGTTGAACCCCATTTACAACATTAGTTATTTTTTGCTCTCTGTAGTTTGAATAGAGTTGGAAAATACATAATAACAGGTATAACATTATCTCCACTGCTTCTGCCGTGCAGCTTGTGTTTGTTTGATGGAGATTGTGGGTTTAGTTCATCGCTGCATGTTGTTTTGTTGTAACTGTCTCATCCTTTCAGTCAATTCTTACTTTTACAGATAAACACTGCAATGAATTAAATGACTGAGAGTGGTGTGTTGACAGAATACATATTTTTCCTTGTAGCTTGTTGTGTGGAAAGATTTGCGTAAAACTAAGCCCCCCAAAAAACTGGCCTTGATACATCATTATAACAAGGCTCAATAGAATAACTGAATCTGAAACTTGATTATTGTTTTAAAGCTTAGTAAAAAAAAAAAAAGAAGAACAAGAAAATTCACGATTTGGTCAGTTTATGACATCCCCATATCCTCATGCTGTAATGAATGGACTCATCTGGAGATACTTATGGTATCTCTATTATAATACGGGCTGAAGAGGGTATGACTTAATTACTGTGATATGACAGCATTGTATTCTATTTCATCTGAAGAGTTGTTCCTTCAAACAAAATTCACTAAGCTTGTTGCACCCTTTTTTTTATCCTTCCGATGAATTCATGTTCCATTGGAATTTCTCAACCAGGAATGCATTATCTCATTTTAAATTAAGTTTTTGAAATTTAAACTTATATTCCGTCTTTTTTCTCTCTGTAATATTGTAGCTAGGATCCCTTTAACTTTACAGGCTGACAATAATCTAAAGTGAAGCAGTATATAGTCTAATACAATGTGGAGCATGTGTATTATTACATGTTGCCTGTTTCCAAATCAAAGAGCTACAAAGCGCATATTGAAACCATAGATCTACATGGTTGACTTGCTTTGTTCTGATTTATGCATCTTATCCCATTCAGGCAAATAAATAAACCAGTTGCATATATTTAGTTTGCCAGCAGTAAATGTAGTTTGAATAGAACAAACAGAACTTTGTGACCTGCTGCTGAATAATTCTGGCATTCATTTTGTTTTTATTTGCCTCTCCTTGTATTTCGCCTCTGGCTGGTGTTGCCTTTCTCTGGGTTCATGCGAGCAGTGATGCATGGTGACCAGACGGAATAACTACCCAATTTCAGCTCCATTGTGCTGGAGTGCACTTTGCTTTGCTGAAGCCATGACCACCGCAACACAGACCAATCAGAAGACAGATTAACAAAAGAACAGGGTGCTTTTTTTTGGTCATTTATTTTACCTGGTTCAGTGTGTGTGTGTGTGACTTAAACAACACTCTGAGTGACAGGTGACATAATCTCCTGATGGATATGGTAATGCAAAGCCTGGGTGTTGATTATTATGATTTAGTTTTGTGTGTGTGTGTGTGTGTGTGTGCTGAGCAAGCGCTCCACTTGGACACCACGGAGTGATGAGCCATAGAAGGCATTAGACATGTAATCACTGGGGCTGTTCATCTCTCCATTTGGGTGAGTGAAATCCTTGGGGGCAGGTCTGCAGTTTGGATACTCCCCTGAGGGCCCGAGCCCTGTTGCCTCTCACGGCTGCCTCTGCAGAGCCTCGTAATGCTCACACAAGAGAGGAGCTGATGCAACGAGAAAGGCCCCTGCAGAGCAGATTTTCTTACATATCGCTCTCAGTGGCGGCTGGTGAAATTTTTTTTGGGGGGGGCGCACTTGGGCGGCGCGGTTTAAATAGCCCACCGCAATGAGAGAAAAAAAACTCCGGGGTGCTCCGGTCCTGTGCTCCGATCCGGACGTCCCCGGGGACGTGCTCCTCCGGGACCGTCCCCGGGGACGTCCCGGTCCCCGGGGAGGTGCTCCGGTGCTCCGGGAGGTGCTCCGGTCCCGGTCCCCGGACCGAGACCGGGTCGTCCCCGGGGACGTCCCGGTCTCCGGAGCACCGGAGGGAGGTGCACCTGGGGAGGTGCTCCGGTGCTCCGGGAGGTGCTCCGGTCGCCGGGACGTCCCCGGGGACGGTCACGGTCCCCGGGGAGGTGCTCCGGTGCTCCGGGAGGTGCTCCGGTCCCGGTCCCGGAGGAGCACGTCCCCATGCACGTTAACATGTGGTTAAAAATTTCAGCTGATTATTACTGATCGTTAAAACTACACACACGACACAGTAAACAACAATGATTCTATCTGTCCACTGTCTGTCCTCTACCTGTCTCACTCAGTGCTCCGGGATCGGAGCTGCACCTCCGTGCAGATTAAAAGTATCTGCTAACTATGCAGCTCCTGTAGATCAGTGATAAGGTCTCTGATTGGACAGTCCTGTCAGCATGATGTATAAGAAACCCTTTCATTGGCTGTAGGCGCAAGTGAAGTGCGCCCATGGCTCGAACTGTCATCCGCCATTGAGAAGCTGTCCTTGCTCAAATGTTCCTGCCCCTTTTGTTGGCTTCCATAGACTTCCACTTGCCCGGCGCCCACAGGGAGGAGTGGCTTCTCTCTCAGTGATAATGAATGGCAAATATATTACCAAATATAATATATTAAGTGGTTTTTGACAGGGGCTTACGGTCTCCGGCACACATTTAACGCTTTAAAACAGTACATTTCTTATTAAATTATTTGATATATAATGTTTTTTGACATGTCATTTTTTTTTTTTTTTTTTCATCTCAAAATTGTAGGGTGGGCGGCGCCCCAGCGCCCTGTATGACGAACCGCCACTGATCACTCTCCTTCTTTCTGCATCTGTTCTGCACTGTCTTGCACATCCTCCTTTACTTTCTTCCCCAGACTCGCTACCTATCCTGGCACGTGTCTCCTCGCTTGCTGATACCGCCCCAGCTCTTCCTGTCGGGCCATTTCATTATGCTGTTGTTGAATATACTGCAACCAACTGTGCCGAAGGAGTTGGTTTGCTTTAATATGAAAATCTGACCTCATCTTGCCGAGGTCGTGGGCAATAAACAGCTGACAAGAGGGTGGGCCGACAGAGCTTCAAATTCTAATCTTCTCTTAGCACCCCGTTGGTTCTCTGTGTTACTGGGGTCAGCCAGCTCCCCCCTCCTCCCAGTGGTCAGTCCGCACCACAAGAATGTGCAGCGTTTTATTTCCATGCCCCTGCCCTCCTCGCTTCTCCAGCATCCAGATTTATTGATATTGACCTTTTGTTGAAATTAAGCGTGTAGATCCCTGAGCAGCGAGAGCAAAGTTTAAACCAATTAAAGTGAACTTCACCAATCAGCCAGGCAAGCCCAGAGCTGTCTCGCAGGCTGGCCTGGTGAAATTAAAATCATTTGCACTGTATCTAAACCTGTTCACAGGGCAAACACCGCCTAAGTAATCCGATTAGGTGAGGCAAAAAAATAAAAGGAAAAAGCAAAGCATCTCCTCTGGTCTCTAAATATTATGATAGCAACGACAATAAAGAATCAAGGCACATACAGGCCCCTCTAGGGACTTCTACAAATACAAATGCAAAATGAATCCTACGTCGCTGTCTGAATGCGAAACTTATTTAATTACTTTGATCATGCTGTTTAAGTGTATGCATAATTGTTGGCAATCTAATGTGCTCAAAGTGATTTCCCAGTCTCCTCAGATGAACAGAAACCAGGAAATATTTAAATGATGCGATAAGACCTTATATTGGTCATAGTTGCGTCTGTGTTCATCTCTTTGATGCACATTTCAATTTTCACGTATAGTAAAAAAAAAATTACAAAGAGCAAATGAGGTTAATGCTAATTGATACTGATCTAAACCCTATGGACAGCTGATTTCTTTGCTTCATGTTACCAGGCCTTTTACTTGTTTTCTTTACTTTTGTCCATGTACATGTGCATGAACAAAACTATACACTGTGGGAAGAATTGCTGCAAGAATAGCTGCTCCTTATTATTTAAAGGAGCTGGTTTGGGCATCTGATCGTGCCTTCTGGATATGGAACTGGGATGAGATAGCAGATGGAAAAAAAAAAAGAATATGCTATCCCAGGAAAGAGTCCTGCAGTGTGTTGGGTTGGGTAGCCTGCAAAACATTAATGGGTAAAAAACATTTTTTATATAAATATAGGGATACAGGTTAAAATGTACTTAATGCAGTCAGGTAGCAGGTCTTTTTCTGGAGAAATCTGAAATTAAAATGATTGTGTAGTATTTCTAAGTTCTAAATCTGCCTGTATGCACCCAAGTCAGGATTTATTTTATCGTGAAAGCGTACAACACCTTTACTCCTTCACTTTCTCTCAGATTACTGTCACTGCCAATATCGAAATGGATTCCATTAAGACAAAACGAGCCAATGGTGAATATGTCCTCAGTGGCTTTGCTCCTTGTAAAAAAAGTGTGTCAAAAAGTATTAGTTTTACCAGTGTAACACATTGACAGCTGCAGGACCACCAAAATAAGACGACAGGTAAAACTTTTTTTTAAGTGTTTATGGTGCATGTATTTCATCGAAGGTCTTGGGTGAGATCAGGGGCCATATGTTAAAGGGTGCAGGCAGTTACAGATTTAACTCAGATGTAAATTCAGGTAATGTATTGAGTCCGGTACGGAGCTTTTCCGGTGCGGCCAGGTTTGCAAAAGTGGAGCCTGACAGAAGCTGCAGTTTAAAAACTGATCTGAGTAATTTTGTTTAAACCCACTGCCAAGGACCAGAATTCCTGCCTCACAGTGATGGTAGTTCTATTTGGCAGATAAATGTTAATGAGAAGGGGAACAAGAAACTTCTTGTAGGTCAGTTCGGTGCTTTAACTGTAGATATATATTCAACTGGTTGCAGACATGTGACCAATATTCATGTGATGCCGCTTTTGTGTTCATGCAATGTGTGCATGAACACAGACAATATATGAGGAAGCTTCATGGGCTGAAATGAGTAAGTGCTGGGTTGGTTCATCACTCAACCAATGATTGGATCTACATCTTAATTTAATGTCAATTGAGACACAGTCTCTATAAGAACAATTTTCTGTTCATCTGAATGACTGCTGCAGTTCTCCTGGCAGGTAGTAATCGTCACAACTTTTTAGCCTCGGGCAAATGACAACATAAAAAGGCCGCCTCTTCAGAAGACGACAAAAGTGCGCTGTCCTCTAAACGTGATGTCTCCTCCTCAGGTGGCGCCCGTGTGGCTCTGGGCAGGTGGCCATTTTTTGGCGATGTGGAGGCAGCGATGTTTATGACAGTGTTGTAAGCCGCTGCAGACACCACCCTTCACCTTCTCACTCTGTGGCGTGCTGGCGCAGAGCCTAGCAGCCACTTTCCAAAATAATTCTGTTAGTTCCCATTTTCACTGTTGTGACAGTCCTTGTTGTCTTTCAAGAGGAGGCCACACACCGGTGTCCTTCAAGCGTGCCAGTCCTTCCTCATACATCAATCTAGTATTTTTAATTTCATTACCCCTGAGGTGTTTTAAAACGTCCCTGCTTCTGTTTTCTTAATATAGATCCATTCCCCTCTTTCTCAGTGGGAGGAGACGGATGATTGATATCCAATAATCTACATGCTGTTGACACTAAATCCAGAACTACATGTGCATGGACATGTACACAAATATGTCCCCTTGTGTCTGTTCCTGCATTGCCCTGTTTGTTCATCTAGTTGCAGTTGAGCAAGTTAGAACTTTCCTATTCTGCTCTGAAGCCCAGCTTCTCCCCAGGTGATGGCTGAGTGTGTTCTGCATACAAAGAGACCCGTCAGTCTGAAAGACACGGTGAACAGTTCAACACAGGGCCCTGCAACTGTCAGACGCACCTTTACTAGTGCAATGCAAACAGGGGAAAGAACATGGAACTGGGCCTTAAGTGCACTTTGATTGCAAATGGGGTCCTGGGGTTGTAGTAGAGGCTTTTTTCAGGGCCAGCGGGGGTACCCTCACCAACAGTGCATCCAAGCTCTGCATCCAACCACCTCTTGTCATCAGGCTAGCCTGGCCTGGCTTAGATATGTGCATATATCAATCAGCATTTATTCATGGGTTTATTTGTTCCCTTTCTTGTCACAATAAGCTGACTTTGGTGAAGGACTTTGCTGTTCATAATCCATTCAAGTGGATCTTTTAAACTCGTTCACTTTATTTGATTTATTTTTTCATAACATAATTAGCTTTATTAAATTTTATATCAGTCTCATATACTTTCACAAAACACAGATTTAATGTTGGTAGCAGCTGTTTTGATGTGTCTGTAATTGCAGAAAAATAATTAGATTCTTGGCTAAGAAATATTGATGCAGCTCTAGTTAGTCTTATTTTACACCAGTTCACCTCAAAGTTGTCTCCGATGCCCAATCTTGGAAAAGCTAAAAAGATCAGGCTACACTTTGACATAATGCAATCAATCGATAGCCCACCCCTTCCCATCGGGCCTCTTGTCAAAGCTACGCCTCCAAATCACATGAACGCACACTCGCAACTCGCTCACTAACTTCCATCTCTGCTTCAGCGGTGTATGTCTCTCGACTCCGGTCATGTGCAGTGAGAGCACGGGCAGGGTGCTTGCAGGCAGATAGGTCGGTTACTGGTTCCAACCAGATTTCCAGGGTGCTGTACTGTATACAAAAAACAGGGCAACAGAAGGATACTGGAATATAAAATAATGAATGACAATATAAAACATAAAAATAAAAGCTACACAGAAAGCTTTGCCATCAACATGCTAATGAAATGTGCATGTTTTTGACAACTTATTACATCTATCATGTGTCTCTAACCATATTCTAATCACAATGGATGGTTTCAGAGGGCGGGGTACACAACTGTAAAAGCATGTTATATAGAAAATAAATACAGAACACACCTGAACTTTAATTTATTTCTTTAAATAATTGTCACTCAACATACAAACTATTGATTTCTTGCTATCAACTTCCAAGAGCTGGATATTTTTCTCCTGAATTATACCTCAGGATATTTTAGCAACCTTTCAATCTCCTGAACAAGAGGATACTGCTTATTTGATATCAAAGCGCAGAGCGGGTCAAAGAGAAGAAAAGGTGGAACTCATTCTTCCAGTAGTGCACATCAAATAAAGCAGATCAAAGTCAAATATTAAGACCAGAAATTCATCTGTGAAGTTTTCCTCCACCACTGTGTGTGTGTGTTTCTTTTGTTATCTCACTGACACTGACAGGGAAACATCAAATACAAATACAATGTTGCTGGAAGATTTTTTGTCTGTCACTTGAAAGTGATCACACATATTAGTAATAAATCACTGTATCCCATTGAAATTCTTTCTTTATTGTTTTTTTGTTCCTGGTATCAAACTACCAGTGCTTGTGAGCTTTGTTTTGTAAGGTTGTCAGAAATTTGAAACCCACTCTGGGAACCGCTTCCCCTTTTATCCAAAACTCATGCAGCTTGGCGTCTAATGCAATCCAATGCAAAACTGGAGGGTGATTCACTCGGATGTTTACAACCTTCTCATATAACATTGATTGACGCTGCATGGCTGCACAGGAGGCTTAGTACACACTCTGTATGCTTGGCTGTGAAGAGCTCCTGACCTTCTATTGACAGTTCTTATACTGGGTGTCACCTTGTGGATCAATTCTCCCTCCGAGCTAGAAAACGGAATGCCACCCCACCTCCGGGGAGCTGGTGCAGACTCCACGTCAAAATTTCATATGGATGATGGTGTTGGGGGTGGAAATCTAATCATTCCCCCAATGCTCCGAATAAATCTGCCTGCAAAGCATTATTCCAATCAAAAACATAATCTCCTAAATGTTTGTATTCATCAACCCTGTCACCTCTGCTAATCCGCGCCTTTGCTTACTTCTCATTGGCATCCTGGACCTAAATGCCGCCTTCCACATAAAGTCATGAATATTTAACAGAGCTGCTGACTCATAAGAGAATGATTTTCATGCCAGCACCTGACAAAAGATTTCCATTTTTTAACATGTAAATATGGCAGAGACAATTACAAAGCAACAACAAGAGGCTTTTATTCCATCAGTGATTCACAACCCTAATCCCTCCTCTCGGGCGATTTGTCCTCCCACTGGTGGAGATTGAGAATGTGATGTGTCTCAAGCTTATGGCCCAAACTGCCATACCCTATTCATACAGTATTTGTTTATTATTCCGTCCAACTTTTATGTTCCCTTGGCCCCATGACAAATCCTGTTTATTATGAAATGTCTTAACAGATATACAGTCCAGTGTGTTTTAAATTGAGAGTGTACAAAGCCTTGGCTGCTTGTATAGTTTTGTATAACATTTACTTTAAGGGGAAAAAGTACAACAATAAAACCGCTCATTTTGAAGAAGAAGAAGAAAAAGAAAAAGTGGATAGAGAGGATGAAGTACAACTCCTGCAGGATTGGAAGCGAGTGAGTAATAAATACTAATAAACCCACAGGAAGTGACTCCTCCGGCTAAAGGGGAAAGGTGAGAGAATGAGGTCAGCATGAACCATCAGGCTGTGACCTCTGTTCATTATCCTTGAGTGAGCCTAGTCCCAGTACCAGTTAAGTCATTGGAGAGTGTCTGGAGGTCCGAGCGATGATTGATCACCGCATGCAGCAATGCACGTGCTAAAATCTGCAGGTGCTGAAATGCTACAGTGGTCATGAGACGCTATGAAGGATCATTAGAGAATGGACATTACTGTAGCGTAGTTATATTCACAGAGAATGAACCATTGTCTTGAGTGAATGGTTTCTACACCAGAATCTGTGTGTAAAATCGGTTAAAACATATCAAGTAATAGTGAACTCATAGTATGAGATTAGTCAATGGTGAATTCAAGTACAATAGAGAAAGCTTTTGAAGGCAAACATATGATATGTGACTTGTGGAAAAAAATCTGCCATGATGCCTTTTTATACTAGGATACAGATTAATTTTTCCCTTAACCTTTGTTTTAATGGAAATATTAATGTGACATCCGATTTGTCTGTGAAAAATATTTCTTGGTGCAACCTTAATGAGACTATTGATTTTATCTGACACATATTGACGCGTTGTTTCCTGTTGTTTCTTTACTTTGATCTGGGAAATTCTGCCGACTTCAAAGCGTTCGCTGGAGAGAAAGACAAAGCTTTTAGATATTGTTCACCAGCTGTGTAGGATGCTGCATTCTCACACCTTATCGTTTACATTATGTAGTGTGTTTCCCCGCAGTGATGGAATAATACTCTGTAGGTACCACACTGTGTGACTGCTGCAGTGATGCCTCTGCTCAAGGCACCAGAAAACAACTTACAGCCCTTATTACTGAAAATGACCTCAGTTTACATGAAATATAAAAGTTGTTCTTCTTTTAAGGCTTCTATGAATCATACTAGCATCGGCTCATTTTCATTACGAATCAATGTTTCATCACAAATCAATGAAATAGGCAGCATGTCACATCTGCATTGCACATTGATACCCAATGCTACAGTACAACAATAGAATGGCCACTGCCTATCAACCTACCACTAAAAATCATGGGGAATATACAGCAGAGGGTTGTTAGTTACAGGTCTTGCTACCATAAAAGGGGACATATTAAGCTTTGTTCATGAAAACTTATTTAGGTTTTTGTGTATATATGTAAAAAAAATCTGCAATGTTTAAAAGCCTAAAGTGAGCTATAAAGAAAGCTCCTCTCCCCTAAGAAAGGAGGGGGGCATAAAAAAGATAGCAGCTCAAGCCAAGTGTTTCAGACAGAGGCTGAAAAGAGGAGCTGCAGCAATGGACAGTGTGAGTATAGTGATGTGTTTTTTTAACATTAGAGCATGTTAACCTTTTCAAGTAACAACATAAATTCAAATATGATCCTGAATATGATAATAATTTGGCAACTAAACCGTCTAAAAAGATACGACTCAACAGAATGCAAAGGTTTTTTGTATGTAAGCACTAAAATCCTTCTTAAACACACCGATCAGTAAGAACAGAATTATATGCAGCCTGCTAAGTCAGGTATTTCTTCTTCCAGTAAAGGGAATTCAATCATCTTAAACTGTGCATTGGGAGCCAAGGTGTATTTTCTCTGTTTTATATTACCAATGACACTGTGGTCTTATTCCTGACAGCAGAATGAGCAGGTCTGCAATGAACCTTGCAAATGAGTCAACGACTTTGCATCAATCCATCTGAATTGAACACCAACCATTAAAAACATATCAGCTCAAGGTGAGGACGGAAGAGATTAAATATGAATCAATGAATACTTTAGCAGGATCCTTTTTAAGACATGGGGGCAAGATGACTTCAGCTTAAGGTTATTACAGCAAATATATGTGTATGAGACAGAACTGATTTAATTTAAGAAAAAAAACAAAACAACAGTCAACGATAAGAACAGCTTTTTTTGCCAAGAAAAACAGGAAGTTGAAATTGCAGTGATGTTTATCTTGCCTGTAAGCAGGACAACTATTTTAGTACAGGCACCGAAATCTGTGTTGTGATTCAGTCCGATAAGTAGGAACCGCCTACTAATGTAGAAATGGAAAATGCTTATTATTGTCCATTTGTGGTATAATTTGTGTTTGTAAACAAAAGTGTATCTCTTGCCCCAAAAGAAGAGCTCCCAGGCTGGGTACAGTTCAGCTGTGATTACAAGGGAGCAGATTGCTTATATTAGCCTCAATGCAATTAGCCTCTTCTGGAAGCCGCTTGTCATCAACAGCTTCTAAGAAATAGCGGAAGTGTTTTTATTCTTATCTCTTTTGGATCTGTTTTACATCATGTTCTTGGCTGTGGCTTCTCTCCTCTTGCTTATCACAGATCTGCACCAAAGCTTGCATCGCTCACATTGTCGAAGGGCGGGATTGATTCTCACCATCCCTCGCTTTCTTTCTCACCTTGTCTCTGTGCCACTTGTCTTCATTCAACCAAACAAGGTGCAAGTGCGGTTCACACGCTTGTCCTCTTAAAGGGGACATTGGCTCATTCATTAAGACACAAAGCTTGCCGTTTTCTCCAACTAACTTGATTGACAGAACGGCTCTTCACTCGCTCTCGCTCTCTTTCCTCTCTCTCTCCTGTCACAGCTCTGTTCCTCCCGCTGACATCCCACCAGCTCCCTCTCACGGAATCAGGGGATTAAAGGTCCAGTGTGCAACATTCAGGTGAAAGGGATCTAGCGGCAGAAATTGAATATAAAATAATCCTAGTGAAGTTCTTACTGTGTGTGTTTCATCTTAATTGTACTGATTGTTGTTTTCTTTACCGTATAATGGGCCTTTTATATTAAATACCTTATATGTACATAGGGAGCGGGTCCCCTCTACGTAGTGCTGAACTTTTCAGCCTGGTAGGATTAAGCCTCCCTTTAAGCCGGGAAGAAAAGCAATTGCTTTGCCTTACCTGTGGTATAAGACCGAAAATAACCACAATGTAAATCAGAAAGCAGATATATATATATTAAATGCTGATGACCGCAGTAAGGATATGCTTTATCAGTAATTATACAGCACTTGATGAATGGATTTAAAGGTCTGAAGTGTAACCACTGAGTATTTTCAGAAGATTGAGGTGATTTTCACTGAGGGTTTAGTCATAATGTGTTCACTGAAATCATCATGAAGATTGAGCAACATATGCTTCAACAAATAAATGCACAAGTGCTACTGAGGTGAAACTATGAGGGAATCTAAACCATCTGCTAACACTGGTGTGATTAGCAGTGCCAGTGTAACTAATGTTATTCACCTTATTCACAGCTAAGCGTTGTTATGTGTAGATGTGAAGGCACGTGATATTTAAAACATATGATAAAGAGGTTCATACAGAATATTCAAAGTGGAGTAAAACTGATTTTTTTTTTATATGCACATTGCTTCTGTGCACTCAGATTATATAACTTTTACTGCTTTTGACTGTTGACTGAGATAAGTGTGATATTGGTGACCTACATAAAAGAGATGTACATTGACTCATATACTGTACATAACATATTGTTTGTACAGTATGAAGGCTTATTATTTTTGCAAAATAAAAAATACCCTGGGAGCCACAATTGCATGGCCCTTCAGTCAAATCTAGCCCTTTCCAGCCCTGAATACAATAAATCCTGTTCCGTCTGTTGGAGTACTGAGCATACATTTTACCGTGCATGCATTTGATCACATTTTCATGAGCTCACTAGGGCATAAAGGTATTTGCATATCACTGAATGGTGCGGTTTAATTCTGTAAATCCACAGCTCTTGATCTTCGAGATCGTTGTTAGTCGCCAATTTTAATGGGATCTGAGGCTCAGCATGTTATCAACCATATGGAAACAGAGCACTGTGAACATGCGCGTACAAGGATCAAGACACACGGAACATGGTACAATTATTCTGAGTTCTTTCTCGGGACTGTTGAATCTCTCCTTCAGTTACAATTTGGTTTGTTGCCTTTTTGCTTGATTAGTTGCAGGTAGCAGACAAAAGACGCTGAATGTTTAATCTTCAGGCTTCTTCTGGGACTTGTAAGTAGAAGTTTGTGGGTACAGACAGCAGAACGGTGTTGATATTTGCTTTTAAAGGGCCGCTCCGATGCAAGGTGCGCTTCGTGAAGTGTGGCTGGGATGTGAAAAATTGATTTGTAAGGCACCGGGTCTAGACAAACAATTTGTTTGGTTAACTTCTCAGTTATTATTGTCTTGTTTGTCTACTCTGGCAAAGAACCAGAGGCTGGAGTTGCAGACAGGAGGCAATATTTGTTTTTGTTGGCTTATTGCTGCCATACGTTTCCAGTGGAAAGATGCCAGCATATGCTCAAAAAGCTATGAATGAAGGTCATTAAAAACGGGCATATAAAACGTGCCTCCCTAAGGGGGGGTTTCTAGAAACAGCTATCCAATGCACCGACATCTGCTGTGCGTTTGTTTGTGTGAGAGTGACATTTTCGTAGGAGCATTGGCTCATTCGTGTGAGGCCTGACATGCACGCTGCATTATTGCTCTTTCAGTTGTTGAGCATTTGCTTCTTACGGTAATCCTAAAGAAGGTAAAAGGCAAATCAGCAAAGCAAAAAGTCAGCTTTTTTATATCCACTCTGGAACACCCCTTCGTTTTTGTCAGTGGATGCCTACATTTGTGGAGTGATGAGATTGATTGTGTGAAGAGTGAGTGCTCAGCAAAGGTCTTGATGGACATGGAAAAAGGGAAATTTCCAGTGGCAGAGTACAGTAGATTAAAGATTAAATGATGGAGGTCTGAATGGAGAGCTTGGACTTCTTGCTGGATTGCAAAAGCTTTAAATGGCTTCTGATATTTAAAACCGACTCTTTTGTTCATGCAAGGAGCTACAACTCCTACAGCAATTCATTATGATAGGCTCTACGCAGAGAGGGAGCCTTGACAGCCCGGCTCACTGGTATTATAATATACAAGTGCTGCGTATTCAAACCTTTTTGTGTTGCTGCTGTATTCAAATCCAAATAAACTATTTCACTTTTTTTCAGGAAAAAGTGCTGAGGTTTTCCAACAAAATTCATGTACTAAGGTTTTATAAAGCTTGTATTCATACATCAATATACAGTAGGGGTATACTACAGGATGAAATGGTTTCTGAGTGTGTGTGAGTTAATGATGAAGCTGAGTTTTTACAACTGAAAATTGGTAATTGAGAAATTAATTTTGTGTTTGGTTTATTCATTGAATTTAATTTTAAGGATGAAATACATGTTCAGACATTACCCATGGTTATCCAGCCAGTTATCATTAATTATAATGGTTCAAATCTGTTTTAGCATCATCTTTCCTTTCTTTTTTTTAACTGCAAATTCTGCATGTGTTGTCCAATCCCTGCTTTTATCCAGATGAATAATAATTTAGACTTTCTGAATTTTGGGTCCTGGGTATTAAGTCATTTTTCGCTGTATTATTGGGCTGATAAGCATTTAAACTTGTGTGTTGCTTTCAAAAACACACCAAAGACCTTTTTGCAACAGTTCTGATTTAAGAATAAGTCAACCAAAAATATAAACAGTTTGATCCAAATACTAAATTAGCATCAGCTGATTCCAAATAATAAAATTTGAGTCACTCAAGGCTCTGGAACGCATGATGCCCAAAAGGTTATCTTTTATTTAAAAAGCTTACTAGGATTTCATAATTTAAAGATGCTCTTCTGAGCCAACAAGCAGAGAGGAGAACAACTTTAGAATGCCACTGTTGCAAGGGCCTCTGGGATGAATCTTACAGTGGTTTCCTGACGGTGTAAGTCCGAATTCACAAAATTCAAGATCACTGGAGTCCCATTTAGGGCTGAAATGGATCCAAAAATGATGAAATTAAAATTCTTTCCCGCAGAGCTTCATTTAATCTATATAATATCGTTGAATGTGTGTAGACTGCTCAGTGGCCACTGTGTCTCGCAAGGATGACTAATACTATTGAACAACGACGTGATAAGAATGCAGAGTTCCCCCAAATCTTCACAGATTACCTTGCCAGTCATTTTTTCCCCCACCATTTCATTCATTTTTTTCCATTTCATTACTGGTCATTACGGGTCTAGCTCCGCCGCTCGTTACTGTTAATCGTTGGAAAATCCCTGCAAACAAGTACGAAATATATTGTTCTATGTTATAGAAAACACTGAAATTCTAGTCTTTGTGTGGCATGCTGCTGCTGTCAGTGTCTGTGGGAGGAGATGAGGGGCATCATGAGGTTGGCTCAAATCACACACACAAACTCTCTCACTCACACACACACACACCCCCACACAAACGCAAGTGTTTCTTATCCGAATACTCAATTAATCGTTGGAATAATCGATAACTAAAAACAATTGTTAGCTAGCAGCCCTAGTCCCATCCCGTGTATGAAACACGTTGAATCTGGATTGTGGAGCTATTAGCTTTGTAGAAAGTGAAACTATATTAGCAGTTATTTGATCACTGTTTGTTTTTCAATGTGCTTGTAACATAGCATCCTGTAGTTTTGAGTGTTCTGGATGACTGCAATGTTTGCAGTTTGTCTCATTCTCCCCTCACTTTAAACTTGTAGAGCTACAGAAAAAGGCCCTCATAGTAAATGTGGTTATCAGATCAGCCAGATACTCTATTGGTGCAGATATAGACTTTAAAGCAGTTATATTTGTTACTTTTTGTAACAATGTTATCTATAAATAACATGAAAACACTGAGACGATATGACGGGTATGTTTGAAGGGATGAACATAAAGAGAAATATCACCAGATTCTGAAGCTCCCTTTGATTTTGAAAGCAGTATAAATCTGTCAGGCCTGGACTTCATCTTTCCAGGGGAAAAAAACTAAACTATAACAATTGCTCTCTTTTAAATATAAAGATATATCCCTCAGGAGTTGGCTGAGACCAAAAACAGAGCTTAAAGGACAGGACTAAACACACCAGACATAAAACTCCAATTGAATGATTGACTCAACAGACTTTGCTTTCCTAATTGGTTAACAATCAGCAGTGAATTATTGCAGATTGAAACCTGCTTTGCTATGTTAAGGACCTTTACAATATTCATATTCATATTCTGATTTTGGCATGGCTAGTTAATGGTGCTTGTTTGGTTGGTTAAAATAATGCATCATTGTTTATACTGAATCAACAAAGTTTGTATGACACTGTATATGGGGGAAGTGTCATACAAGGTTCCCTCTAAAGTCAACTAAAACCATTACTATACAAAGTCTGATCACATTTTCTATACTCATTATTAAACAGGTATTTATTGCTCATCAGTAAACATGAAAAAGGAACAATACAGTGGATGGTCTGGGTCAATTGTATTTTTAAAGGTCATCATCAAGCTGCAGTGTGTCAGCAGATAAGAGATGTCTGAGAGTCTCTGAAGTCTCCAATTCCACACATTCAAACAGTGAAGCCTGCTGTGGGTAGGTTAAGATTCTACACGTGTTACCGAGGATAATGAACGTTTGAATACAAATTAACAGTTGAAACTGACAAACCTGCTCCAGAGTCTGAATGCTTTGGAATTCCAGTCAGGATCATGGAAACTTTTTTTTTTGTTTAATTTTATTATGCAAGACTGTCAGTTATCAAGTAAACAGAAGCTGCATTACCATAACTTGAGATATTTGATAGTATATAAACGTTCCGACCATCAACAGCTGCAAACGCTCCAGTTTAATACAACAGTTTGTATAAAATGAAAAAATGATTTTAAAACAACAGAAAAGAGGTCTGCTTTCAGTCTTTGTCACTTTTCCTCTGGTCTTTTTTTCCTCAGATCTCAGACGCAAAATGTTCTTAGAAACCTTTGATATAAGTTTCCCATGGCAAATAAGCAGGTTATGCAAATATGGATGAAAAGCTTGTGAAAAACTTGGCACCATGCAGCGATAGGGACATGTGACCTCTCTGCTTGCTCTCAGTGTAGCTTAAAGGCCCCCACATAGTAGTGCTTTTACTGAGCCTCTCACCCCATGTAAATGTATAATGAATACTGAATGCATAAGATATCTGTGGTCTGCCTTGGGAGGCATTATGTCAAAGTGTAGTTTTTGTTTTTTCCAGCCATTCATGAGCACATGGACTGCAATCTACAAAGGTCTGTATGATGGCTCAAAAAAATCCATATTTACACTATGGGTTTGTTTTTTTTCCCTTTCAAAACACGAGTAATGTTTTTTGAGGGGAATATTGATCTTTAATTTAAAACATGAGAAAACAATAAGCCAGCACACATGGCTGTTATAAGACTTTTTAGGACTTTTTAAACCCGGTATAAGGGTTAAACTCATTATCTGGCTACTTCTGAGCAGAGAGTATGAATAGGGGTTGTAATTTTGACAGTATTTTTGTTTGGTATTTGGTTCACTGCTTCATTCGTGTGATTGCCATAGGCTGCAGTTGTACTCGAGGGAGAGTGAGCAGTTCTGCTTTGGCTGCTCTGTTGAAGCAAAGCAGGCTGCACTGCCTCAGGTAAAGAAGCATGGTGGTGCATTTGCATTTCTTCAATATCCTTATTGGCATAACTATGCAGAGATCTGTGAAAGGAGAGTAATTACTATTTTGAAGCATCTTCACAGATATAACCTTACTTAAACCATAATCCAATCAAGTTCAACATTTTAGCATTTTGAACAAGCTATACCAAGTGTTTTTTTAACAATATTGTGACCTATTTCTCTTATCAGCCCACTGTACTAATAGACTTCTTACATGATGGATTAAGGGATGAAAAGGCTGTCAGATGACTAAAGATTGAATCTTTCTCCACATATATGAAATATGAATTAGTGAAGATAACAAGCGTGTATTGCCTTTGCTACAGCATTATTCTGATGGAAGGCGTTTTTTAAAGGCCTCTGATTAAGTAAGTATGCTTAGTTTGCAGATCTGAAGTTTGACCCAGTTATAAGTTAAATTCTTCCGGATTTGCAGTAGGTTTTAATTATCACAAAATGAGCACAGTGTGATATTTACTCTTTATTCTCAGCAGATCAACATTTTAATATCATCTGCACCACTGTGCAATTTAAATAGATTTGTTTCACAGCAGTTTTCATCACATGGAACTTCTATTCCTTAATTGTTCTTTTCATTTAATGGTCTTTAAAGTGATCTATAAGTTTGTGTCTCATTATGTCACATCTTGTAACACTGATAATTTTTGAGACACTTTAGTGCTGCTAATGCCTTCCCTGGGTAAAATGTGAAAGGAGATTGCAGTGTAGTCTGTCTTTTTCCCCAGGGACAGTAAAGCAATGCAGAGTTTACTTGTCTGGAGAAATTGAAAAATAGCTTAATCTTTACTCCTCGCCCAAATCTGATATGCTTAACACATTGTCATCATTTAAAGTCAGACTCCTTGTAATGAAAATTGTTTATGAGGTGTAAATAAAAAAGTAAACCATTAACATTTCTGTACCAGAGTCTTTACTAACACTAAGAAAGTGGTAAACATTGGTGCTTTACCATCTGCCATGCTTTTGTGTGTTCTTTAAACTTTAAAATGACTTGGCTATAAAGCACTAGATGGTCTGAAAACAGCCACGATATGAAGCATCCAGACCCCTCAGGTCCACTAGGACAGGTTTACTCAGTATTTTCAGAAGCATAACCAAGCAAAGTGAAGGAGCTTTTAGATGCTATGCTTTTCACCTGTGGAACAAGTCTCTTGAGGTCTGCAAATACTGGAAAGCTTATTTGAATCAGAGCTAAAAACTAAATGTGTTACTATTTAACTATTTACTATGTTTTTGTTGTCATAAATGCAATTTTAATGTCCTCTTAATGTCTTATTTCAAATGTTTTTAATTATTCCGTGCCCCCATAAAGGACTGGCTTGTTTTCACAATCTGTTTAAATGTAATTTTAATGTCTTGTTAATGTCTTCTTTGTCATGCATTTCCATGTATCTATTAAGCACCTCATATTGCCTTGTGTCTTAACAGTGCTATATTAATAAACTTGCCTTGCTGGGGTATAGCAGTGCTATTAGTTATACGAGGCTAACCTGCTGATATTTAGTAATTTAGGAGTAAAGCTTAGAAAATGTGCTGTAAATTAAAATTTCTCATTCGAAAACTGAGATAGTGGAAAAAGGATAATCTTTAACACAATTTGAAGACCCTGTATTTATAATGACATACATATAAATCTCCTGTAATCTCTTATGATATCTTGTTAAAACTTCTATTATATTCATCGTATCTGAAGGACACCTTCATGAACTGCTTATTTGCTATAAACTGAGAAGGTTTTGAACATTGTTTAAACCTTATTGCTGTCCAAGATCCATCTTTCTGCTCTAATGTAACAACAACAAAATCATTTCAGATTGACGAGCAGTTATTGTCCCTAATATAGGTTTTGGAAGCTTAATTATTTACATTCAGGATGAACAGATTCCCGTCCTTTATACAAAGCCCCTGTAACAGCTTTCTCTTGTCCTTTTTCCAAGTCTTGTTGTACCTGTATATACACTCACTGAGTACGTTTTAGGAAAACCTGTACACTATGTTAATGCAATTGTTCAATGCATGTGGCAATAGTACAATGCATAACATCATGTGGATTGGCAGTAGCTTCAGGTAATGTTCACATCAAACATCAGAAAGGGATCAAATGTAATCTCAGTTACTATGACTGTGACGTGATTATTCAGAATAAGTGCGACTTTTTAGGTGGTAGAGAAAAAAGTGGGATTCATCCTCTGGGCATATACAAACTGTGGCATCAGAACTTCCATGGTAAAATATTTTTGACATTTTGAAGATATTGCTGTCTCGCAATAAAAGTTGAGGACAGTCTAACCAGACTGTCATTTCCATCTATTGAACCATGCAGTCATGATGGCTGAAGATCACCATTCTGTAACATGTCTGTCAACATTTTATTTGGACGCCTCAGTGGAGATCTGTGTCAAGTGAATTGAGATTACTTTGAAACTTGTACTTCTGTTGTGCTTGCACATTTTGCTAAAACAATCCATCAATTGATTTTATGGTTTCTCTGCATCAGAGCCTATGACTACCACTATAAAAGCAATTTCACCTCCCATGTCTCAAACCCTCTATAGGCCTAATTAGCCCAGAGACCCCTATCACAACCCAATTATTATATCAATCCAATTTCTCAAAGCAAGTGAGGAGTTAATTAGGAAATTGCCTATATTGGTAAGTGGTGATGCTGTTCAGTGGACTTTTCACACCATCCCCAGATGGTCTGGAACACCATCTCGTCTTTCACACCCTAATGAAATCCCTCTCCAAATCTACTGCTCCCTTCCCTCTGTTGCTCATGTAATGTCCACTCCCTGAGTAGCTTTTGTTATTAAATCCCATGTGGCCAAGACGTCTCTATCTTATTCTGTGCAAAATCAAATAGATAGGCCAAAGTAATCCAAAGTAATTAGCTTATGGATTGCATACCTGAGAGGCCTATTTCCAGGACATATATATATATATATATGTGTGGGATGTAATGCACATTACAGTGACATATGATGAAAAAATCAATTCATGTTTACGTTAAGTGGATTTGTCCAGAACTTGCACATGAAGAAAATGTTGTAGTGTATTAGGAATCCACCTGGGTATAGCCATATGCATATCAATTTGCACCTGGTGCCCCTGTTAACCTTAGGCAATTTTAGCTTTAGCTAGCTCGACTCTCCGGTGATAATGCCATGTATGTTTCTCCCTTGGTATTGACTAGCACGATTTGAATGGAAAGTGCATGGCTCGATAAATCAGTCTTCAAGAGGAAGATAGTTTGGGTTATACGTCCTTGACTGTCTGTGACCAGTGGAAGAACAGCCTGTAAATGAAAAATTATGAAAGGGTTTGGAGATGAGACACAAATAGGTTTTCCCTCTAACACTGGGTAGTAGTAGAGCCCTATCTCTTGCAAGTGCGAAGCAGCGCAAAATACTGCAAGTGCAATGCCAGTGTCATTACTAGTTCAAGACAGATGGCTTAAGAAGCAAGTATATCCATCTGAGAGGACATGGATGTGGGGGTCTAAAAAGTAGGTGCATTTTTAGTGCACTGTGGCATCAGAATGTGATAGCTCAGCTTCCACATGTACACATAGTATCATCAATAAATGTTTCTTCTGTATCTTTTTGGCTCCCGGTGAAACCAATGCAGAAGCTGAAATGTAACGCGATTCTTTGTCGAATTCCTGAAGCACAGCTGTGTTTGACTTACCATTCCTTTTTGACTCGGATTCGGGAATGAATTTTCTTACTCAAATGCTTATAACAACTCAATAACAATGTGTTTGCATGTAATACATTAGAATTTGTCTTTGTATAAATTAAGTGTTTTCTAATAAAAATGTATCTTGTATTCATCTGAAACACAATAGGTTGATATTCCTTCACCGGAGTACATCAGCAGGCAGATTAGAATGACAGCAGACCTGCGCAGGTCCATCAAAGTCCTATACATTTTTCATTTTGAAGAGACAGGGAATCAAAGAACCCGCCCTTCGAACTCTGAAAGAGGGCCAGTTACACAATGTCTTTTACTACCCCCACCTCACTATCTGTGTGCCTTTCATCCCATCCTCTTGGAGAGGGACAGCGGATTCTCTTTCTTCTGCTTCTCGGCCGCTCTATTTGATCTCTGTAATTCAGCTAATGAGGCTGGGCCTCTGGCAGACAGCTGGCACACACACTGAAGGCAGCAGCACCGAGATGTGCCCCTAGATCTCAGTTAGCTGCATAGTGCCACCCCATGTGACTTAGCAGCCAACTCTGAAACATTCAAGGCCCCATTGAACAAGGGGGGAGAATCACACTTAATTACCTGCTGCTGGAAAATCTGCACGATTTAGAAATAATAGAATCTAGGTCAGCTTGATCTCAGCATTTAAACAAGAGAGAGAGAGAGACTTCAATGCATAGAGGTGAAGTCATTTTACTCATTTTAATTTTACATGTTAAGGGTATACAGTGATTAATCTTGTTTTGCCAGGACTGGGCCATTTGACGAGCACGATGAAGTCAAGCTAAAATGTTCCCGTCTAAAGATGGATTTTCATTACACTGGAATCAAGGCCCAATCGTACCATTGGTCACACCCCTGTTATCAAATTGTTGGTGTCCCCATCACTTCAACTTTGGCAGCAGCAACCTACATTCTCTGATAAAATACAAGTAACTTGTAGTGTGGCATATGAAATGAGCCAGACAGATTTGTCTCTGGAGTGCAGGAGAGGGCTGGGAAACATCTGAGTCAGCAGTCTTTGAGGCAAATGCAAACCTCCCAAAAATGCAAATCTTTGATTTCTTCCAGATTAGTGGGAATCACACTGAGCTGTAGAGGCAGAAACACAAGTAGCTGGCAGCCAGTTTCCTAAGCATCTGATTAAATGAAACACGATGCAGTGTCCATCTATTGTTGGTCTGGAGAAATGAACAGTCCCGAGACTCCCTACTGATGTTTGAAAGATTTTTCTCACCATCTTTCATAGTGCCAATATTTTGATGTCATTTATTTTTAAATCGAAAACATCCCTCTCATTTTTGAGTATAACATGAATGGGTAAAGTGTGGCCTCCTGACCATATATGACCTTTATTTATTGCTTCAGAAATTCATATACAGACTATTAATATACATTCCTTCTCCAAGGCCTCCCTTAAATTCAATCAAGTTGTCCACACACACACGCACATTTATCAGTCTCCGAAATATGACAGATTTTATTCATCAAGATCCATTAATTATTCCCTGAGAAATCAGTGTGAAGTAAGAGATAAAGATTTCCCGGATCTTTCACTTGATTCCCATCTGCACCAACATTTTATGGGTTGATGGGTGAACCCTGAATTATTTTCGTGGTCTACTTAATAGTTTTTGTGCAATGTTGCTTACAAACCAACCAACCATCCTGTAAATAAACGGACAGGGGTAAAAAAAACATTACCTCCTTCGTCGAAGTAAAAATATAAATTACAAATAGGAAAACCTCATGACAAAAATGTATTATTCATGCGAAAAAAGGAAATTAAAAAAAAATGCCAGACCAACTTGTCCCTCAGGGTGGTCCCCCCTGGCCATGTTCCAGTCAGATCGCACTAAGGATGTACACAACACATAAATAGCTACATGTCATCGCTGACAGGCCTCATGTCAACTGTCAAGAAAAGTAAATGTGGACACATTATCCGAAAGAAAAGGAAAAGCTTTAAGTGAAAGAAAATCCAGTCTGCTTGGTTCAAGGTGCTTGCATTGATTACAGGCGGGAACATGCACCTAAACTGAATGTGTTTCTTGAAGAGCTGTTATAACATACTGATGGACATTGCAGGAAATTTCCAATTTGTCTCTCTAGCCCATAACAAATATCACAAAAGTATCTATACTACTGTATCCAACGCATCATATTTCTGGACTTGGATCCAAAGGAGGCATCACTGTCTTTCTGAGCCATGCATGGCAATACCACAGGTGAGGATTAGTTTGAGCTAAAATGAGCTGCAAGTAGCATCATCATCATCATCATCATCATCATCATCATCATCATCATCATCATCATCATCATCATCATCATCATCATCATCATCATCATCATCATCATCACTACAATCTGACATAAGATGCTTTGCCCAAGAAGAGTGGTTCCAGTTATTGCATTGGATAAGTTAATGTTTATATTTGTTTAATAATTTAATCAATGTAGCAAAGGGTGCCATAAATATTTAAATGCCACTTGATAGGGAAAAAGGTTCCCCACCCCTGGAGCACAAGCTGATAGTGTCATGTTGAAGCATACATGCAATCCCCACTGTGATTAGACAGGGAGGAACTATGCTTTGAACTGTATTCAAAGAAATCTTGTTGACCCAATTTGCATAGTTTGAATTGGCACTCTCCTTATAGTGGAGTCGCTCACAGCAATGGAAATGAATGGCTCATCCATGACTAGGTAAAGGATAACATGCTCATTTTTGGTGCTATTAATGTTGTGTCTGTTTCCTGTAGTAGTCACCTGACCTGAGGTCTGTTCACTCAGAGTGAAAACTTCCAGCCTCTTTGGAGCTGGGCTATAGAGCCGTGTCTGCTCTGTGCCTTGCTTGAATGCCATGTCCTGGAGCCAGGGGCAGATGGCATGAAAGAATCCCTGAACTACAGAGAAAAACCCAAGGCATCCACCTGGAGGCTCACAGGGTGACATCATGGTGGAACAAACTCAATGTTCACACCACCGGGGTTGCAGCTCTGCTCCAACTCAGGGCTTTTGACATCAAAATTCATAGCACTCTCTGCTGTGAATATTTAGACCACAGCAAACAGAGAATATAACTTACACGAGTACTGCTATTAAAATACTAAAGATTTAAACTTATCAATAAAGCAATCACAGGTGCGGCAAAGAGATACAACCAGCACTCAGCATGATCACAAAAGTACACAAAGTTGGCGTTAAAACAAAGTTTTAATTAATGAAGTCATTTGTTTGTGTAATCAGACATGACACAGAGGTCCATATTTACATATTCATTCAGCTGAGAAAACATTATGGCAGAGCCCTCAGCACAAGTGTCATCAGAAGTGGATATTTGAAATTCCAATTCACTGCATGAGAGACATCACCAAAGGGAGTCAAATGGGAGAGAGGAGCAATGAATAGATAATCTGGCAAAGCATTTACTCAGCGACTTGCTGCAGCTCTTACATGACATATCAGTCTTGGTAGGTGAAAACTTCTCCCAGGTGTGTGATTGTGGAAATGTTAATTGAAGTACAGATCAGACAGAAAACGCGAACTGTTTGAAGGGGAACCGTTCACGCGGCTCTCATGTTCATTTGTGCAATCATGGTATGTTTTCCATTTATTATTGTTAGCTTTGAAATCGAAATTGATGTTCAGTGTGCGTAGCAGAAGCATTTATCAGCTCTGTATAAAACGTCCGCTGTGGTCTTGAAGTAGCTGGATACAGATACAGAGATTAGCAGGTCTATTTGCAGCATCACTGAGATAACACTACATTTGTGTTGCACTTGTGATACACTGCATTGCAGTGCCCTTGACACAGCGTTTTACTGTTTTGCATGACAGTTAAGGTTAATATTACAGATCACTGCATAATCTGGACTTAATGCCAAAAGTAAGATACTTTTTGTAACAATGCAATGTTGCAACGTGATGATAGTGAAAATCTTATAGTGATGACTTTGTTGTGTTGGCCAAACAAAACAAAATGCTATAATTTGGAATCCTAGGGTAAATCAAATGAAACTTGCGAAACTGTTAAAGAACCACTTTTAACAGGACTAGTGGCTTTAACCACAAACAACTCCGGAGAGGGAGACAGTTGAACTTCTAGAAAAGAGGTGCCTCCAACTACCCTGCTGATAAAACTGAACCCCCTGCCATATATAAGGCTCCCTACAGGCAAATGACACAGCCAATCCCAGTGGTATAGAAAGGCCTGGCCACACTCCCAGAGGGAGAGAGCAAAGGGAACTTTGTAAATTTCATAAAGTAAGGGATCATGTGTGGTGTCGTGGATTACATTAGATTTCACAAGTCTAACTCATTCACTGGTAACCATATCACGGTATTCTAACGCAAGTTTGCTCTCAGTAGTACATCAGATTTAAGTCAATAAAACTATAATAGGCAGCATATTTTTTGCTCTCATTTTCATTTAAATTGAGTTAAAGTTTAAGGTCCCTATTTTTTTAGCAGTGCTTCTGATGTTGGTCTGTCACTCAAGTGGTTGGACCACAATTTAGTTCCAGACTGTCAAGTATTCAATGGATTGCTTTGCAATTTTCAATCGATTGTCGTGGGCCCCAGTATATTTATTCAAATATCTCCTGTGATTCCTTGACTGAAATACCTCTCAACTACTTGATGGATTGGCACAAAATTTGGTACAGATATTCAAGGTTCCCAGTTGATGAATGTTTGTGACTTTGTTGATCCTCTGACTTTATCTGCAAAAATGAGGTTTATATTCCTAGTTTTTGTGAGTTCTCTCAACTACTCTCTCATACAGTTTCTTTGTTTCAGCGCAACATACCTAAAATAAATAGTATATATTTTCAACCTCAGCATCTAGGCATAATTGTCATTGATATGCTCGCATGATTGATATTAGCGCTAAGCTCAAAACACCACTGGGCTTAACCACAGAGCCACTATCACGGTTGTGCTTTAAGTTGGTTCATGTTCTGCACTTTCTCTTTTGCACATTTTATTATACAATCGGACCTGTCCTTGTACCCTTCCATCACTGTGTCTGCAAAAATGTCACAGATGACTTCAGTTTGTCTGTACATTTATCAAGCTCAGTGGTGACAGTTTTATAATTTAAATTCTGAAAATTAATTAAATTTGAACTGATGGAGTTTAGGGTGGAGGGAGGGCCAGTGGTTGTGGGTAGGAAGGCGTGAAGAGCCAACCATACATGGCCCCTGCAATAATGAGTTGGAGGAGGCCATCAGTAGGTGTGGTGGTAAAGTGCTGAGCAGGGAAAGTGAAGGTGAGCCCCACAGGACTCGTTTGAAAGGAGCATGGTGCTGAGAGCAGCTCAGAAGCCACACAAAAATCCCAATTACACACAATTACAGCTTGAAAACTGGGGGCAAAGGGGCCCTTTATCAGTGTATATTGGCTTAGCGCTCCACTGTGCCTCTAATTACTACTCTCAAACTTGTGCATATTGCTTTCTGCGCCAGTTGCCAAATTATGTCGAGGCATGCACACTGCGTACCTTCAGTGTACTTTGCTCATTTGAAAACTGAACAGCTTTGAAACTGAAAAGCTTAAACGGTTTTGTTTGCCCCCCATGGAAACTTATGGATACTGTATATTTGTGCTGATTATACAAGACACATGCGCTGAAGAGGTAACCCGGGTGCCAAATTCAAGATTCAAAGTTCAAAATGTAAAATTTAAGATTCATCATTGATTTGTCATTCAGACCAAACACAAGACATCTGCAGAGTACACCGAAATTACTTTGCATCCAGCCAATGGAATTAACATAGGAGGAAATGGTGTCCTAAGCAAGTATAACAACTGTTTGAAGTAAAGCTGTAGCACAGCAGGCTGCACGGGGTACACAGTGTTCAGTTGTCTTATTTGTGGATTCTACAAAGATCTAACATTGCCTTGTTTTGAAATCATTGTGAACCCAGCTGCTGTATTTCGTGTTCATTTAGAATACAGCCACGTGTGCTCACACAGGTTTTCACCCCACTGCAAGCTGTCCTGCTAAAAATGTCCACCTATGTATTCATGCAAGCTGCCTAAGACAGAGCCACCCATCATGATGTGAAGAGGGAGGTTCTGGGGGGAAAGAAAAAGACATATTGTAAATGTGGTCAGTATGAGTGTGTATGGGTGAGTGTGTGTGTGCAAGTCAGCTCAATTCATCTGATCAAATGACAGGAAACTTCAGGGCTCCATAATATACAGTTGTCACATAGCCATTACATTTTGTTGCCAAAGGGACATGTCAGCGTCTCATGTTAGTTTGTCATGTATCTGAATTTTCTTTTGCCTTTTAAGTGCAACTGTAGGAGTCATCAACAAGCACAAGCACACATACACATCACGCAGATGTGACCTCTGCAGCCTTTTATCTGCATATCCTATTTTATGAGCTGGCTCTACAAAAGGGAAGCTCATCGTGCAAAGTTGTGATCGGCTGTGCTCCGAATTGATTTCTGCAGCCACTTTTTGAATGCAAACCGCTACCCTAATAAATCCAGGTAGGAGTAACGATTACTAGTCATTTTCAGAAATAATCAACATTAATTATGAAGGCGAAATCTAGAAGAGAGACATGTTAATTAATGAGTCTCTATGTGCATGTTGTCACCACCACAGTTTGTCATTTATCATCATTATCGTTTTGATTGGACGCCAAACTTCAAGAAGGCAAGTCTTACCTACTGTGAGCCAATCACAGAACAGATGCCAAAGAAACCAAGAGTTGTGGAAGAAGATACGAGTGTGGTGGACATCTGCTTTGTTGAAACCAAAATGGACAATGGATGATAATCTTTCGTCTGAGTCTATATGTTAACCTTAATGAATTGAAGCCAGTGCAAAGCTCTCTGCACAGTTGGAGACAAGTCTTCAAAAACGTCTTAATGCCATACCATTTCCTGGCTTCTGGGCTGGGGTTTAACTCCTTCAAATCATTATTTAAATCGTGAATCCTTTCAACTACTCTTTGTTTTTAACTATAATTCAAAGTGTTCATGCTGAAGCTATATGTTCACTGTCGACTGTGATTATATATTTTATGGTTATGTTAAAAAAACTCAAAGAACTTGGTAAGCTAGTTGTAACATCATTTTTATAATGACCCTATTCCAGATTTTAGCAGTCAAAATTTAGCGTCTGATACAAAAAGAAAAAGAATATTGCAGTCCACACTAAACCTGCCTGTGTGCGTGGGCTGTTTGCTTGGGAACTGTGGTTATGCTGGTTGCAGCTTTCTTTATGAAACTGTAAAAGTGACCTGAAGTAATGGAGCTGCAGCAAATAAAGACATGTTGTTGGACTCAGTTCACAGAACCATAAGTTGGCACCACTCCTGCTGCACAAAGAGCTGTTCACCTGTACATTCAACGCTCAGTGAAATTGGACTCGGTAGACAGGACCCTGAACAGGAGAGTCATTGTCATAAATGTGCCCATTGTCATGTTTGTTGTTGTGATGAACAATGTCATTTACATTGATCTGTCCAAGCCGCCTCTGCTGAAGAGTGCTGGTCGCCTGTTAATTCGAAGTTGATTCATATTGAACATATCATGTTTCCAGATCGCACGGAATGCAACATTCCTTGGGCCCTTCATAAAACACATGCCAAGTGGGAAGCTGAATTAGATGAGCAATTCTTAAGAAATATGTTCCACTTACAGACAGAGTGATAGATTTCTTGAATCAATAGATAGATTATATATATGCCATAAAAAGCAATATTAAAGAACTCAAACTTCTTGGTTAAGATTAGACAAAGACAAATTTTGACATGAAAATGAACTCACAAATCAAGTCCTTTTGTCAGTCTACGCTTAAAAGGGATGAATGATTAAAACCTTACTTGTCAGTGTTGAAAGATTGGACACTTATTGCTAAACTTCTGCAGAGACATCACTTTATGGATATAATTTAATTTCCTTTCTAATGTGTGATTATAGCTCCTTTAATACACCAGATTCTTAATGAGATTAGGTTTATGCATTATAAGATCACTGTTCCATGGCAATAGTTAACAATTCCTTCTTTTTACATAAGTAACTGTTGTGTAATACCATATTGTATAGTTAAAAATATGTATTCATGCCCATTCATGTGTTGCTGTTGATATAGTTTCTCTATCCACTCTATTGATATCTGATTTATTACTTTTCTTATTAGATTTTATTTTCTGTTGGTCTCGCTGTTGTTTTCCCTGTGTCTAATGTTACTCTGACCCATTTGCTCCCTTCACAGCAAAATCTAATACTTGCAGAAACGCTCTCTGCCTCAGCCTCTGTAAATATGTTTTCAAAATCCCATTGATGTATTTTTTCCTCTCTGTGCAAATAGAGGGCTTGTAATTAGATTGATTATTTTAATACATTTACACGTAATGTAAACCTCCTGCAAAAGAAACTCTCATTTAGAAGACCTGAGCTCTGGTAACAGGTTTCCTATATCTGTCCCGTGGATACAGACCTCAGATACAATAGTGCTATACAGATTGAACATAATGCAACGCAGCAGCATTGAATGAATAATGTGCGTGCCTTTGGTCTCAGTTTCTCCTATGATCAGAGGCATTAGTGACAATAATCCATCAGTCGCTTGATGAAAGAAAATGTAAATCTTTTGCATATCGTATCTTGGTTTCAGTCTTCAAACAGTTCTGCCTTTAGAAGAATCTTGATCAGATTGATCGTCTGGTCCCCTCTGTCAGATCCTAAACGGACAGCATGACAGCATGATCTCGCCACACCCATGAACATTTTCATCGAACCAATGAAGTGCTGTCCACTGACGCCAAATACTGTTTTCCTTAAATCCCCATGTATACATTGTAGATGATCTACTGCTCTCAGTGGTGGAAACCAAGAGGCTGCAATGTCATTGAATTAAAGATGACCTATTATGACTTTTAGAAAACTGCAGGGAACTTCCAGTTATCTGCAATTCAAAAGAGTTTAATTGATTAGAAATGTGAAATGACTGCAGTATTCAAACAAATTGTGTTGTGGCCATTGCTTATCTCAAGTGAAATTTAAGAGAAATCTTATTTGAGTAAGTTATGCGAAATATATTCACATATACCCACAGAATGATGCTCGATGCCAAATGCTCCCCTATGTTTACTGATATTGTCGCAATTATTGTTAAAGGGGACACCACTTATACTTTAAAAGTACATAAATAAAAAGACTGACAACTCAAGTCTCTCAAGAAAGATACCTCCATTTGCTCAGTCAGTAACAATGAAAAGTAAGTTACACAACAATTTAAGCATCCAAATCATTTGTCATTTAAAATGATGTCAAATTCTTACAATTCAGGAAGGGGGCCACGGTGGTGCAATGGTTAACACTGTGTGAATTCCAGTTTGATCGGGGCCATCCTCTGTGGACTTTACATGTTCTCCTTGTTTGCCTGGGTTTTCTCCGGGTACTCTGCCTTCCTGCCAAAGAAATGCAGATTGGTGTTGGGTTTATTGGAGACTAAATGGTTTGTCTCAGTATTTTGCCCCTCATTCACTGGTGAGCTGTCCAGGATGCACCCTGCCTCGCACCCAGTGTCAGCTGGGAACAGCTAAAGCCAACTCCAAACAACCCTCAAAGGACAAATGCTATTGAAAATGAATGGATGGATGGACAATGTTGCAACATATTGGTCAAAGTGGATGTTTGTTGAGTTTTTGGCTCATACAGGAACCATTCATATTAGCAAATTTGTTCTTAAACATTACTAAGATACCAGTGACCAAATTTTTTTGTGATGGAAAATTAAATATAACTTTTAATGTAATTCATAACAATGTAATTATTTTTTAGATTTGGTCGGTAGAGCACACCGTCTCCTTATCACCTTCAAACTGCTCAAGCAGGGGGGAGTTGGGAAATCTAATATTCTGCTTCATGGTTATGGAACAGACTAAGTCACTGCTCATGGTTAAGCAAGCTTTAATTGCATCGGGGGAAACCATGCAATGTACATTTTGCTCCCTAACTCCAACTCATCAAGCGTTATGTATATATTAGTGTAGGCAGGTGGGAGAGTCAGTGCAACTACATCTGTCAGCATCAAGGTATGAGAGACTGGAGCAGGGGATTCCCCCAAGTACATTTAGACAGAGCTGCATGCTTTATTGCACAAGAACCTTAATTTGTTTTGGTCTACACTATAAGTTTGAAGGGACAGTGGTTTTATATAGAAATATGAGAAATACTGTGTGATGACTTGGGAACTTAAAAGCTGCCAATTGAGCTGGGAAGGCAATGAAAAATAAATCTACATATAAAGTTTGCTTTCTGCAGGTCTGAATGACTATAACAGTGTTGATATCAAATACATTTTCTTATTATATTCCATTGATACACCTGTGCTCTTCTCAACATGTCACAGAATATGCAGTAAAACAACATTATGGCCTTTAAGAGGTTACAGACCTGATGGAAAGGATGGCTGTACATTTATGTGTATTTGACAAGTGCTGCTTTGACTTCATTTAAAATGTATACTTAGAACTATTCACCTGGGTCTTCTACACATTCAGCGAGGTAAAGGGGGCTCAATAAAGAGATAAACTATTACTATAACATCAGTTGAAGAGGGTATGGTGAGAGGTTCAGGAGATGGCAGGATAAAAAGCATGAAATCCGAGTAGCCGCATTAAGATGTCGCAGTCAATTGGCCACAAGACTGTTCACCAAAGATGAAGACAAAATACTCGCTATCCTTTTTTATTCTTTTTTAACTTGTTCTTGAATAGTTTTGAAATACATTGGGTCATTACCCTATTATATGGGGACCGTTACTCCAATCAACTCATTTCCAGAGGTTATGGTGAGATGTAAAATGGAGTGATAGCCTTCTTTGTTCAATACCCTTCTTATCTTACACAACTCTCCCACTAGACCCCCACTTGAGCACCCTAAACAATAACATCTCTTCTACCTTCCTCTGCAGACGACGTCAAACACTCCTCCAGCATCTTTTCTTTTATCCCTACAATTGTTCTCTGTTTGATCCACCCCTGAAACTTAGATTAATCCTTCCATAATGCTTTATCCAATCCTCCTCCATCCAATGTCTGTGTTCTTTTACCCATCTTAATCTTTCCCTTTTATTGGCCAATCTAAGAGATGGCTTTTTCTCTGCATAAAAAGCCAGAATCATTGAGTCACTAATTCACTGTTGACGTTGAGACTGGTGTTTTGATGGTACTATTTAATGAAGATGCCAGCTGAGGACAAGTGAGGTGTCTGTTTCAAGACACTCTGATGTACTTGTCCTGTTTTTCAGTTGTGCTCCAGGCCCTCCCACCTCTCTCTTTTTACTTTGGATAGTCAGTATATGCTGGTCTGTGAAGGGATTAGTACGCACAACTATATGTCATTAAAAAAAAAATTGGGGCAGTTTCTTGCATAGTCAACTTATTTTTTCTAAATAACAATAAAGTGTTTCAACCCATTTTGAGAAAATTGTTCCAGATACTCAAAACCAAACATATTGTTTCTTTAAGTAGAACAACAATCCCCAGTTGTGCCAATGTGATTGCACAATGATTTGGGAAATTGGCCCTCTGTACTACTACAGAAATAAAATCATTGGCGATTTATGACTAATGATCTGGATTATAATTTATGCCATCTACAACAATTCTGATACATTTAATGGTCCCCTCCATCCTGGAGCATCTATTGATTGAATGTATTTTGCGAATACTCTCTCTTAATTTTGGAATGTCACCACACAGCAATCTTTGTCACTGATCATTTTAAATGTTGGTCAGAAGAGGGTCCCCACCTCGGTGCCACCAGCTGCTTCTTTTAACCTAACAGCAGACAACTTAAGAGAACCCTTACCTGCTTACCGACCTGTGTTCACTACCCATTGTGTATATTGAAGCACATAACAAAGCTGAAGGAATCAAACCTTGGCTCTCTGTTGGATAGGAAATTCATACCTGTATAGATGAGAGTGTAATTCATCCTCTCCTACCGCCTTTCCACAGGAGGTATGGACAGACATAGACAGGAAGCCATCCAACAGAGCCAAAAGCCACTGATAGGCCATTAACTCCGTTTCAAGGGCGAGAGAATAGAACATTTGACACTGGGTGGTCTGCAGCAATGTCAAAGTCAAACATTGGCAGTCTGGTGAAGTCTGCCAATCCGTTTCAGGAGGAATGGAAATTGGTCTAAATGGGATAGACTCCTGACCCATCTGCAAAAGTGACTAAAAATGAGTTAACTGATTGGTCGGCATTCCAGGCTAAAGACATTGGGGACAGGGATACAATGCAGACCCTTAGTGCTGAGTCACTATGTCCTTTTACTGACAGCTGGTTCAACAGTATCAGTATTCGATTTGATAGTCAGTTGTGATCTCAGACTTTTGGATCCAACTGTATTCCAAGTCTTCACAATTAATCTGTTTTGCTTAACTGCAGCAATAACTCAGGATAACAGGAGGGTGTATTATTCACTCTGAGTTGGCAAAAAGGTGAGTTAAACAGATTGCTTTTAACTTATTTTGGCAAAAAGCTGACTTTGGGTGTTGAGGGCAGCTCCCGGATAAAGATGTAGTCGACAAAATAAATGTGAAGCAGGGCAGTGCTTAAAAATAGTAAGCATGCCACTGATGACTGTATATTAAATCACTGTACTGTGCAACCTGGTTCTTGTCTTAAATAAGGCCTATACAATGAAAACATTACAGTTCAGTGTTTTAACACCTGCAGTGGTGCTGTTATTCCAGGTTACACAATAATTCCTTATCTGTGGAATAGCACAGAAACAAACATTTGACATGGCGAAAAAGAACCAATTCTACAGAATATACTCTTCATGTGTTAAATCACACCTTACTTTATGCCTCTATGTGTGCTTGCATTTTAGTATGCAACATTAACTGGACCCACGTTATCAGACGTGGGCAGATGCAGTTTTATCATCCAATTTGCTAAATTCTTCATTGACTTTCCTATAATAAATTGTTATGGAATTGACATATGAAGTACTAGCATTTCAATATCAAAATGCAATTACGTTTGGTTTGTGTGTCTTGCTTCTGTAGCGCAGTAACTGTTGATCACCAGTTGGTGTGTTTACGAGGTGCCTATGTACACGGGCATATTTGTGTGTTAGGAAACATCCATGTATGTTTCACACACTTGCACTGGTTGCCGATGACCCAGATTAAAAATGTTCTGATTATATGTACCCTACCCAAGGGAATAGAATTTTTCATATGGTCTGCACTCGTGCAGGCAAATGAGACGACTAATAAGTGCTCTTCACTCCAGCTAGCATGTTTCCTCCTTACTGATAAGTAAAGACTTTACCTTCTACTTGGGACTTCTCTAAGAGTAATACGCAGTTTGGAAAGGCACTGTGTTTAGATGGGCCCTGTACTAGCACGGGGACAATCCTATTAGGAAAACAGTGTGTGCTGTTAGTGTGACGCAAATTGGCTACAAGTAGTCTGGCTGTTCTCCAGGCATGACTCAAGGTGACGGCAATAGGACAAAGGCACAAAGTTACTGTCTAGATCAATACCAGCATATTGAAGGCACAGGTCACACAGCCATTTGTTTAATGTAGTACTCTGTAATGAAAACAAATGGATAGAATACTTTTACAAGGCAAAGTGAAGCTAAACAACAGTGCATGAGGTTTGTATGGTGTTCAGTCAGGACAAAAAGTGGCACAATCCCATCTGATCCCATCCTTTAGCCGGACATGAGATCTCCCAGCAAACAAGATCACTACTCAGATATGTCATTAGCGGGCAATAGCAAACACACACATACAGTACACCCAGTTTCACACACAGACTAAATATAATTGAAACAGCTACACTTATAAGTGCGTTAAAAGGCGAGAATGTATGAGAGGCCCTATAAGAGAAAATTAATACTTGGTCTCACACACACCAGTATGCTCTTACTCATACTCTCTTGTGATAGTATGATGGTATATGTGAGAGAGTATAGTAGTGTGTGTAATACAGTATGATGGTACATGTAAGAGAGTATAGTAGTGTGTGTCGTGTATTCGTTAGAGTAGAACATGTTGGTGTATGTTCAAAACAAAATTACGGGCTTACGTTTATGATACCTATCTTCTGGACTCTCAGACAGAGTCCCGCAGCGCCAGTTCGGCTTACCCAAAGTGGCCCACTAGGCGGCTCGCATTCCACGCCCGGCTCCAAGCCAGCAAGCCTGGCTTCTTACCCATTTAAGGTTTGAGAATGGGTTGGGATCGTTTCGGCCCCAAGGCCTCTAATCATTTGCTTACCAGATAAAAGTCTCTCAGAGAGTCCTCCAGATGTTTATCTTAGAAGTTCTCTACCTTTTTGATATGACCTTTGACTCTCAGAGTGACCTCTCACTTGCTAATGGATGGGAGTAGAAGGAATGTTCTTGACCAATGCGTCTTCATGTTCGGACACAAACACATGTCCATCTTTAGTTAGAAATCTCATGGGGGACGGCATTTACCTGAAGTCATGGGCGGAACCAAACTCTCTATATAATGTGTGTTTGACCAAGGCCTGTCAGACTTCACCTTTTGGCTGTGTGATTTCTCCGAGTCTCTAGAGCTCGTCCTGACCTGTACTACTTTGTTTAATAAACATCATTTTACTTGTAAGTACTGGGTCCGCGGTCCTTCCCTTCATCATCAACTTCTACAACAACACGGCGACCTCTCGGCCGACAAGAATATACGTCATGTGTGTGAGAGTTTATGATGGTACATGTGAGAGAGTATAGTAGTGTGTGTGTGTGTTGTGTGAGAGTGTATGATGGTACGTGTGAGATAGTATAGTAGTGTGTCTGAGAGTATGATGGTACATGTGAGAGTAAAGTAGTGTGTGTGTGTGTGTGAGAGAGTATGATGGTACATGTGAGAGTGTATAGTAGTGTGTGTGTAAGAGTATACGGGTGTGTGTGTGTGAGACCAAGTATTAATTATCTCGCATAGGGCCTCTCGTAAGAATGAGGGGATAAACATACTGTCCATAAAATAACATGGATGTTTGTGCAGCTTTGATGATTTCCTGTGTTGTTTGACAAGTCTGTGAGCCTGCAGGGAGAAAAACCCCAGACACCACAAAAAGGGAGGAAGAGTGCAGGGTGAAGAATGGTATTACAGGCCAATGCTTGCGTCATGAAAATAATTATAGTTCATATCTCTGGAGCTATAGGCTTGTGTTCCCTTTTGTATTCAGTTTGTGTTTCACTTTCTTTTATCTTTTAATGCAGCCATTTGTCTCATTGTCTAACTCGGTGGCAGAAAAAAATAAGGCAGCATCCCATTTCCTCGCAGTGGTGAATAAATCATAGATTTTGCTCAAAATCTTTCACTGGGGCTTCGGTTAATCAGTTTGAAGTCACACGTGTAAAGTCTGTGGTCAAACACACCAATCTATCTTCAAAAACCAAAATCAAACAAAAGTACTTATCTGTAACTTCAAGACAGAGGACTTTTCAACATAGCACCTGATTGATGGAAACCCCTAACAGTGATCACATTTGTCCCGGGAAAAAATTATCACTATAAGCGGTTGTTAACTATGAAATTGCATAGCTTCTGTTTGATCCCAGAACTTAAGGGAAAGGTTGGGCAAATTGTAAGATGAGAAAGATATCATATTGCACACTCGCTTATGTATGCACACACACACACACAGACTCAGCTGACTTCTCTGACCCCCTACAGTTTAAACGTCCATTAAAATAACGTCACAATATCGATACTGGTCACTAATGATCAATACTTTTCTTAATGAGTAAATCTTTAAGATTATGCACTGACACATACAAACACAGGCACTCACACACACATTGATCAGACAAGTTTAAGCTCAGACTGGGTTTAAACAACAGAATTGGAAAACTCAGGCAATTGCAGGCAGGGCATACTCGGTTTGGCTTGATTTTATTGATATCGTACATCATAGAGCACATTTCCACATGATAGAGAAGCACAGAGGAGCAATGACTTACTTAAAAATACCTCTTTTACCGTTTCCTATAAATGGTTGATTACAATATCTGTGTTATTGCAACTTGTGGGGTTGTTTTTCTTTCGTTTTCCAAAACTGAATCCGTCTCTGGTTCATTTAGGACCTCAGCGACTGTGTTGTATCTCCCAAAATAAGACACTTGTTGGATGTAACGTGTTAGACTTCAGAGACAGTTGCAAAATGTTATATTGACACCAATGTTAGCTTGTTTTTGGATGTTTACTAATGCTCACAGAATTCATTAAATACAGGACCATCATGGGGCAGTGGTGTATAAGTTCAACATTAGCATGCCTAAATTAATTATTTTACTTTCAGTAAAAAAGCTCCTCATGTGCACGAATCACATTACACAGACACACTGAATGAAATAACTATGAAACCGCAGTTATGGGATCACTATCAAATATCAAACTATTTTATGAATTTGCAAGACAAGACAAGAACTCCATCTGCCTTTGACTCTCACTCGCCTCTGTTGTATAATTTTTTCATTAATTTTGGACTTATGTTTCTTTCTACTTTGTTAAAAATTGTTAACACTCATGAGTAATACACATCTGTTGACAACACATCACTGTCAGCACAAGTCACTGATTAAAATCAGCTGTTCCACTCGTCAAGTGTCACCAATCATGCCTTATCAATATGATGCAGTTGTCTGTAGAATTTGACAAGCTCTCACTCTTGTGCCGCCACTGCAGTTTGGTCTTTATTCTTGCAGCCTGACTATCATGGCTGTAACTTCGCTCCAAATGACTGTTTTACTCCTTCCTACCCATGCTTCATCTGCTCCGATTTTTTATTGTTTTTCTTTGATGGCATATCTTGCCTCATGCATTTGAAAAAGTATGTCTGGCTTAAACAGAATCATTTTAAATGGCTTGTGACATTCCTTATCGCAATAGTCTGCAGTTTGTGCAGTTTTGTTTAATAAATGTATAGCAATGTAATCTGCAGTATCTCCTTAAGTACTCTACACTTGTGTGCTTTGAACATTTATTACTGAGCTATTCATGTGTATTTTCATGAGGGATCATTTGCAGCCTAATTTTTACTTGAAGGCATTGATTGACCTTATCAGTTAGATTTCACAGTGATACACATCTCTAGCAGTCTAAACTATGTGGCCTATGTACAGTATTCCCTATACTATAGGTTGTAAATGTATAAATATTTTTTGTATAAATTGGTGTATCGCATTTGCAATGGCCACAGATACATGAACATTTTATCGAAGGGAATTGTATGAGTCATTTTGCCTGAGGCAGATATTAAAGGAGATAACATCTAAAAATAAAAAAGATAACTTCCTGTATCCTTTAAATAAATACATACATACAGGGTAGTAGCCTCAGGTTAAAATATTGTACTAAGTTATGTTGCTTTCATTAAGCCTGGAGTTGCTAAAAAGGCTTCACCATAATATGCATTGTTTTGCATGTGACTTTTACAAGCATGTGTGACTAAAGAAAAAATAATATACATGTTTACATGTGCTCCACATCATGCATGCATGTGCACAAAGGCGATCAACATAACTCAGGATATATGAATAACGTATTTCATTGATATTGAATATTGAATATTCTGAAGATAAAAGGTCTAGTGAAATATTTAAATATGATTCATGGAAAGTAGAAGTGATGGCTTCAAGGCATCCAAGTAATTTTATTCATAAAGTGAGTTTTGTATTTTAAACTTTCAGGGGTCACAGCAATATATCAGACTATGTGTCTGGTTGGGGCTACAAAGGTTTGTAAAAGAAAAAAATAATGTTATCATTCAAAAGGTCAGATATGTTTACCTAAAATAAAAGGACTGAGCTTATTAAAGTTTCTTAAAATTGTATCTACACTAACAAAAAAATTAAATAACTTTGCAACCAAACCAGGATGTATGACTGCAGCCATCCACAGGAAGCTTCACTTTTGATGGGATTGGTAATGTTATCCATTTTATATACGTACAGTTTATGACAGTGACATAAAAGTAAAAGCCACTGTATTCAATCATAATCGTCACCTGATTACCTGGGATAATTAGCCAATATAGATATATAGAATTATCACCAGATTTTTGGCAGTTTCCCTTAGCTCTATGAAGCTTAATATTCTATTTCAGAATTTTGTTGTTTATAATATTTGTTTTTTGTGTGCAATGCTAGTCACTACGCTCTCACCACCTGATCATCGTCGTTTTCAACATTCAAATATAGGACTGACATTGTCCAGGTGGTGTGAAACATGAGTCCAATTAAATGCTAATGTTACTCTGTATTTGCTATAGATGCTGTTGCAATAGGGATAAAATATTGATTGTATTCATGTTTCTCCTGCCTCAAAAGACACAATTAATGTGTTTTTAAGAGACAAGTGAGGAACTATATTACAAGAGCAGGGAATTTGAATGCCAAAGTGAATCATGCAGTCTACAGTATCTGCAATGCATGTACAAGGAAGCCATTCTTTCTCACGCAAGAAACAAGAAGAGTTGTATTGGTCATCTTAATTTTAAATTATGCCGCAGCTTCTTTTAGACATGTTCAGATGAGTGGGCTGTCATTGTTTGAGTAATCGCTTTCGTTAGCGCTTTCGTTATTGACCTGGCGAATGCAAAAACGGGGACACTGGTCTTTTGTTTGTGTAATTTCAAATGAATAGGCAGACTGTATTGGCATTACTCATTGTCATCCATAATATTAAAAACAGACGCCGTCTTGATGCAATGCTGAATGTGTGAAGAGAATGCTTTTCAAGCTGCAACGTTAATTTGAGGATAAGGATACGAGCCAATGGTAGAGAAAGGTGCTCCTCAGACACACAGCGGGGGCAGAAAAAAAAAACGAAAATAGATAAATGGACAGAGATTACGGGGGTGTGGGTAGAATTAGGGTGGTAGAGTATGAAGGAGTAAAGGCAGCGACAGAAGGAGTCAGTGGAGGACGATGTCTGTGTCAGCCGCCAGGACAAAGACGCTTTTCTTCAACAACCATGATCAGAAAGTTACTTTTTGTACAATTTTATTCTGCTGTTTCTTATCTTTGTAGAAAAAGTAGTTACAAATAATTCACAGGGGTTGATGTTGTAAAACAGCAAATGCCTCCTATTTAATATCTGATACACTATCTAAATTAACCTAGCCACTAATGGGAATAAAATGTAGAAATTGGGTTGATTAATTCTGTGATAGCACAAAATGTAAAAAAAACATGTACACAACTTCTTTTAAATCTTTTCTCCCAGACTTATTTCTTAACCTAATTTGTCAAATTGTTTCTGTTCATTCAGGCCTTACAATGCTAGAGGATTCATTGAATTTGGAAGCTGTCTCGGGTTATTTAGGGTTGTTTGGCTCTCTGACTTCTGGGGTTGCATAAGACTAAGTGATCAAAAACAATATCATAATTACAATCATTGCAGTGATCTGGGCTCATTACCCTTTTTCCAGATGCAGGAATTCGTCCAATTGAGCGGGTGTTGTTCTGCCTCCCCAGACTTCTAATTTCTTGGTGCCCTGTGTACATCATTTGTCTTGGACCAAAATCTATTCTGAATGGAAGGCTTTCATTAAGCCATCCAATAATGAGCCTGTTTGTCAAGTACAAATGCCAGAGTGCTGAGGGCAGTCATTCAAAGGCACATTTTCCTTGCGGTGTCAATACGCTGCTCTGTTCACCCAGCACTCAAAAAAAGGAGAAGAATTCAATATCAGTTTCCCTCAAGAATATGACCTGAAATTAAGAAATGAGCGTGATATGTGCATTGACATGTTTCTTTCCCCCTTGTCTTCTTGCTGTTGTCTCTTTCTGGCCTATTTTGCTCATACGGTATACATTTTTAATTGACCCCCTGGGTCTACTCTCATGTAAACTGTCCATTCGCACATTCAAGGTTTTTTTACCTCATCGGATCAATAAACCAATCTCAGCAAGGTCTCTGTCACTGTCTGTCAGCAGGTAGTCGTGTAGTAGTGATAACACCTCTGCTTTTTTTCTCTTTGTAATGAAAAGGAAACGTCTCAGAAAACTAATTAGTCTGTTGGATAGTTGAATTTCTGCAAGAGAAGGATTTCGAGGCGCGTCCGGCTGATGGAGGCTTTGTTCGCGAGCAAACCTCTGTCAACACAAAGACAAAATAAACATGGAAAGATAAAAAGGGCTTGAGTTTATTTCCTTCAACGTAGTATTAGGGCCACATAAAGGGACAAACATATCTGAGAGAAGTTGTAATATTTTGAGAATAAAGTCACAATTTTAGGCTACGTGTCAGAGGGGGAATATTTGAAGATCAGCATGTTTCTAATGAAACTGGAATTTGGAGCATGCTAAGTTATACTTAAATTTAGGTCTCACAAATAACAAAATACTTTAGTCACATCAGCACCACATTATCATAGGTATCAGGACTTTGGAAATATTGTGCAAGAAACGGTCTATTCTGAAGAAAATAGCAAACAGACTTAGGGGAAATTGCCTCTTTTGTTGTAGAGGAAATGTTTGGCAGTGGTCGACTGTGAGGTTGTCAGTGGTTACATATGTGTGATGTTCAAAGAAGTTTCACACAGAGATTAGTTCAAGATTCTGATGCAGAGGAAGTGAAATGTGGTTGACGTCGGTTCTCCTTGCTGCTTATTTTAAAATGAAAAATAAAGTTTGGTTTCACTTGATAATATTGTGAATTCATATTAAAAATGTATTAAAGAAGTATGACTACATTATTCTTAAAATCTCTGAGCTTTTTCCCCTTCAATATGACCCTAATACTACTATATCATAATTTCCAATCCAAGTTTGATTGACAGAAAACCCTCTGCATCTTTCTTTATTACCATATTACTGTCTATATCATCTGCTATTCAATACAATGAAACCAGTGTGGAGAATGATGTATAACAGTGTAGTGGTTTCGTCACCATATCCACACCCTTGGGCAGGTGAGGGCAGGCTAACATATTACAAGCAGTCTTCATCATGGGTCAATGTAATGTATTATGTTGGTGAAGCACAGGGGATGAAGCAGGCTGAGACATGATGTGCATGCAGCTGAAGTTTGCAACAAAGAATGTTCTGAATTATTTAATACCAAACAAGGTCTGGGTGAGTACTGAGGATAACAGTTCATTTAGGTAATGCATGATGAGAGCACTGTCAAATTTTTCCCCAGATACATTCTTAACACATCCGAAAGAATAGAATTATAAAGGCACATTGTCTACCCGCGCTCGATGGCCTCCCACAGGCAGTGAAGGCCTTGAAAACAGGCTAGTTTGAAAAAAATGAGGTGTTTTTTAGTAGTATTTTATTCAAATACAGCACTGTTGGATCTTAAACTGTGTCTTGGTTGACATGTTTGTCTATTATTCCAGTTTTGATACTAACATTTAAATCATCACGCATTCACCAAAGAATGTGTTTACTTTATAGATGTATGAGAGGCTCATATGTGATATGTTGTGCCGAGCATGGAGCCTCAGGTGCGTTACAGGATTCCTAATGTGAGAGACTGGAAAGGCTATTTAGTACCATTCCTGTGCTATATATGTCCAGCAGGGCATTCCTAACTAAAATAAATGATGTTTTATATCTGGGGCCACGCTTGCTCAGCTAGCCATGCTTGGTATCATAAACAAGCCACCCGACACAATAAATTCCAGACTAAGATGTATTTCCTGCACAGACAGCAAAATCCTAATCTTCCCAGACACACAATCATCTGTGTGATTCCAGGGACACTGTAACGGAAAGAGATTCAGCCTGGATGAAATGACCAAGTGCAGTGTGTGTTCCATAGACTGTGTATAAAGATGGATGACATGAATGCTTCTCGAAAGATCCCTACCTGGTGGCAGGCTGCAGTATAGGTCATAAATCCTGCCTACTCCACATTAATGGATGGGACATAGACCAAATGAAAAAGTCAAAGTACATGTCAAATTATTTTTCTCATTTAGGTTAGGGATAGGATTACGGTTATCCCTAACCCCACATGTGTATATGTTTAGTAGAAGACATGACCTAATTTGTATGTATGACTTTGAAGTTTTGTAGCGCAGCTGCAAGCAAAAGGGTGTAAACCAACAACATAGAGAAGTTATTCAACAGATGATGTGGCTTTCATGAAATATCTTTTAAACTTGGAACCACCACAAGTCAACGGCCACTCAGTTGAACTTAGAAAGCGTGCGCTGATCTGAGTCTGGCAAGTCTAAGATGTAAACCTTCATCTCCATTTATTAACCTCGCATCCTTAAAAGTAGGTAAAGTGTGAAATGAATTCATCCGTGTAAGTACAAACATGATTTTAAAAATCAAAGCAATCCAAGAGGTAGGGCTGGGTGATAAAAATAATTATCACTGAATAACTTTTTGTTGATGTGTGAAATGTAAGACATGGTCGATACAACGCCGATAGAATTCATTCCATCCAAGTTTTGACGGACAACCTGAACAGCCAATGATAAATAGAATATAACTGTGCTGAACCAGTCATGTGGCTGGAGTAGACATACAGCCAAGTCAGGTAAGGTCTACGCACACAGAACTGAAGAGTACCAGAGGAATTCGGTGGTGTGGACACATTTTGGATGTTTAAATTACGACAAGAAGCAGAGCAGCGTGCATTGCAAATTGTGTCAAAAGCATTTTCCCACAAAGACAAGTAATACCACTAATCTTTTTTACCATCTGAAGCAGAAATTACAAAAATACCATGCAGTACAAAGGCAATCAGGGATTCGAAGAGGAAGAGCAGGATTCATCTGGACCAGACGAGCATTTGAGAAAAAGGTTTTTACCAGCAGTGCAGGAACAAGGTATGTGTGCCCTCAGATCTTCAAGGGATGGTTGGGATTAGTTGCAGTGCTTCCACACATACTAGAATCTTTCGTCCAAAATAATAGTGATGTGTCGGTCGTGAACGATTCGTTCACTATGAACGAATCCTTACAAGGACTCGGGAGTAACGAGTCCTCTCAATGAGAGATTCGTTCATTTTCTTGTGTCGCGCATCGGGACTGTTCCATAGGCTCAGTCAAGGAAGCAGAAATGATTCGTTCACTTCCCTACTGGGTCTTCGGGTACGAGTCTTTGGATCATTTTTCACGTGACCTGCATTGGTCAGTAGAGGAGCGCTGGAGCTGGAGCGAGGGGCGTTCACTGTCTCCCGGAGAAATGAACACTCTGTGTTTTTAGTATAGAAAGACGTGAATTATATTCGTTCACAAGTCATACAGACTGGTTTTGTTATTTTCACTAAGGTCACCAGGAGTAGCAGAAACTTACTAATAGTAATACAGTGAAAACCGGATAAAGTGATCATGGATATAGTGGTCAAACGTTTATATGGATCAAAAAGCTTGTGACAGAATTGTTCCTATACAAATGCTGTTTAAGTATTTCGGTTATAATGATGAAGTGTTAATTTCGGACCAATCCTTGTTTAAATGTGGCAGGTCACGGACGTCTGCTGTCACTATGCATTTCGTTGATAGTTATCAACTGCTTATAGCAATCATTTTGGCCCTGGAAAATCATGATCACTGTAAGCTGTTTCCACTGTTGTAAATCAAATGGTGGAGACTAATTTATAAGGACAGTGTCCTAAGCACTGGAAATGTTCATAATAGTGTTTTTTAATTCTTAGTCAAAGAAATCCTGAAAATTGGTGGTTGAAGTCCATTCTAGTAGGCCTTTTTTTAAATAATAAATGTCAATACAAAGCTGGTTTATATATAATTTTTTTTATTGTTGAATACATGTCTATAAATCTATATGTCACTCATGACACCCATAGTAAGTACAATTTACAACGTATGAAATCACATAAGTTAAACCATATTAAGTTAAACTATTTATTTTACAATAAAAGGACATGACATTGTATGTCAAAAAAATTCTAATTATAGTTTTGTAAATTAAGCTGATATGCAAACCTTTGGTTAAATTTAAGTGTCCTTCTGTCAAAGCAATTGATCTCGAGAATGCTTAAACAACCATCAACCTTCTGTAGGAAGAGGTCAAGGCTCCCGTGAAAGAACCCCCTGCTGCCAGAGCACTCCAGTTTAACACCCTGAACATTTTAACTAGATGAGCTACATGAACTACAATATAATTTTGAGCTCTTATTTGCATTGATCAGTAGTGAAGAAGATGTGGAAGGAGCAAAGATTCACGAAGAGCCCTCAAAGAATCCAGAAGGCAAAGAAGGAGAAGGAAAGGGTAAGAAAGAGAAATGGGACTTCCCGGCATGCAGCGTGCGGAGTAGACGTGTGCGCAGCTCGCTCCCACATCGAAAACTTTTCATTTACCTTTCTAAGCTAGTCTTTCTACAGAATTCTTTGTTTTTTTTTGCATCAATTTTTCAGAAATAGTGTTGACCATACAGGCAACCTCACAATGCCCAAACCTAAGGGCAAAGTAGATAACAGTCATCCTGCACTGTCTTCTGCTTCTGCTAGCGATAGCATCAGCATGGCGGAGATTAGCTCCATACTGGAGGAACACAGGCTCACGCTTGCTGCCGACTTTAAAACCTCATTCGACTCGCTGGCTTCAACATTGGACACCCTGCACACAAAGGTCACTGACCATGGGCAACGAATATCCTCGTTGGAAGACAACGCCACCGACACTGACCACCGCATCCAACAACTGGAGACAGCGTGCTCTGTCATGCAAAGCGACAATGAGACTCTTCGGACCAAGGTGGCAGACCTAGAGGGTCGTAGCAGACGACTGAACATAAGGATAATCGGCTTACCTGAGAACACAGAAGGCAACCATCCGTCCACTTTCTTTTCCCAAATGCTCCTGGATGTCTTTGGCGCAAAGGTGCTTGGCTCTCTCCCTGAGTTGGACCGAGCCCATAGAAGCCTTGCTCCAAAACCTGCTCCAGACGAGCGGCCACGACCTGTCATCATACGGTTCCACCGTTTCCAAATCAAGGACCTGGTTATTCGCGAGGCACGTAAAGGAGGCGACCTGCTCTATAATGGCCACAAGATTCGCCTTTATGATGACTACAGCCCGGACCTGTTGAAACAGCGCGCCGAATTCAAAACCTGCATGGCTGAGCTCTACCAGCGGGGCTACAAGCCGTCTCTTCTCTTTCCTGCTAAGCTACGCGTTACCCTGCCTAATGGAGAGAGAGCATGGCTCCCGAATGTCGCAGAAGCAACTAAATTTGTCCATGGTTTGCAGGTGGATAAACAACACGTAAGCGACTGAACTTTGCACGCTGAACTTGGCATTCACTGAGCGTAAGTGCCCTTTCTTTTTGTGCGTATTTAGGTCCGGCCAGTCTTGGCCACATGTTCTGGGCTTGTCCTGTACTTGCGCCGTTTTGGAAGGGTGTCTTTGACACTCTTTCAGCCGTCACTTCTACCAATGTCTGTCCTTCACCATTACTTGCCCTGTTTGGTGTCTTACCTTTTGGGAACTCACTACCATCTTACTTCTGTGAACTTGTGGCCTTTCTCTCACTTTTAGCGAGGCGTGTTATCTTGCTACATTGGAAGAACTCCTACCCCCCATCCCACTCTCAATGGCTTAGAGATGCCCTTCATTTTATGACATTAGAAAAAATTAAGTACTCTTTGCGTGGCACCTCTACTAAGTTCTGTAAGGTCTGGGAACCCTTCTTAGATCATGTCAGGTCTACCCAACTAGATATGGCCACCATTGATTGATTCGCCCCAACAATGCACCACGCCTTGTTTTAACTATCCTTATCGGTAGCACATATTAGCAGCATGCAGCATTATTATTTTTGTATATATTTATTATTATTATTATTATTATTATCTATTTTATTTTATATATATATATATATTTTTTTTTTTCCCTTGTATTATTTATTGCAATGTATATGTTTTTGTCTTCCTTTTTTATATTCTTTACATTGCTCAATTAATGCAAGTGGATGTGCTTATGTGTGTGTGTGTGAGTGGATGTGAGTTAGAGAGCTGAAAGGTAGAGAAGGTGGGATAGTAAGAATGAGCATAAGCATATGTTTCTACAATATTTCCTGCCACTGCAAGCATCTAACAGCCAATTGTTGTTGTTGTTGTTTTTTATTTGCTTTCATGATTTTCTTTTCTGTTTGTGTATCAAATTGCTTTAGTTGTATATTTGTTTTGGGAAGGGGAGGGGGGTGGGGGGGCTGTAATGTACATTAAGTCTTGTTTTTGAAAAAAATCTTTACAAATAAATCATATATAAAAAAAAAAAAGAAAGAGAAATGGGAGAAGCATAGATCCAGGAAGAGCCCTCAAAGAAACAGAAAGGGTAAGAAAGAGAAATGGGGGAAGCAACGATCCAGGAAGAGCCTGGAAAAGGAAAGGCAAAGAAGGAAGAAACTAGAAGGCAAGAGGGGTCCTTGAGGATAATAAAGTGGGGACAGAAAGATGCTCAGAAAATAAGGAAGGATTTTTTTCAATTAAAAGAGGTCACATCAAAACATTTGGATCTATTTCTGAATTCCTGAGGTTTGATGCTGCAAAACTACATTACTAAAATTTTCATATATTCTTGCCAGAAATGTTAATATTTTCTGTTTTTATTGAGCTGTAAAGAGTTGTACATATGAGTTTTAATCATAACCAGCTTCTCAGTTTACAGAGGTCCGACACTCATCCCCCCGTCTTCAATGTTTGTTAGTGAGGTGGAGGTGAAGAGCGATATTAGGGGACAGCAGTGATGTCACTAATAAGGGAACTACACTGATAAACTGCTGCTGTCAATACAGTGAGTGAGAGTTAGGGTGATAGAAATAACAGAGCCCGATGGCACAGTCATGTTCACTGCAGCGATTTTACACACACTCGTCCCTGATGATACACGCAGTGGTAGAAGATATTAAAAACTATTAATGACTCGGCTCTGTAACTCCGCTGTTTAATCGTATCTAAACGTAATTTGCTGAAAGTTGTTTTATATCTTTTTCAGTTGAAGGTTCTAATGGAACAGTTATGCCGGGCAGGCACAAATAACGCTGTTGGTTTTACTGTTAATGATGACTGTGGAAACGCTTGCCGACGCCATTACCTCCTTCAGAAACGATCGTCACTGTAGTGCAATGAATTCTGGAATAGGTCGGCCTGAAAAGCCCTTGTCTTGCAGGGATGGATGGACATATTTGTTGGTCACGTTTGTCTTCGCCTTTGAAATAGGAGAGTGTACTCACGCTGCTGTGATGCATTTGGTGTATGCAGCTTAAACTGTGTTCAGGTCTGGAGGAGTGTTGCCTGCTGGTTTTTGAGTGACAGGGGGCACCGTTGCCTAACAGAGAAAAATCTGATTTATGTTTTTTTTGGTAGTGCAGCACTACCCAGTGTTTGCACATTGTTCCCTTTGCTTAATGTTTGCTCCCAGTGTAAGCACATCTTCAAAACACCAGGGGCTTCACAAAGTCATTTTCCATCACTTATGGTAGAAATTTGCCAGCGTGAGCATATTGTCTCGATTCTTAAGACACCAGTCAACTCGCATTTTCCATGTGTCAGTAAAATAATTCAACTCATTAGGCTTCCAAGTCTTATCAGTTGTTTATGGGATCACAAGAACCAGAACTTTATTGGCGGGTGATTCCCTCAGGCACTCTTGGCTTTTATCAGGGCCTGTATCTCTGTATCTTGTGTTAAGCTTACTGTCATCAAGGAGCCCTTTCTCATCTCCATCCACAGCAGTTATCACTGTCCCTATTAACACAGAGCACCAGTGAAAAAAAGCCAGCAGCCTCCAACTGATCTTATCAAGGTCATCCCCTGAATAGCACTGAGGAAAATAAAACAGATAAGAGATCTTCCATAACTTAATTAGCTTTTTATCACACAATGCAATTACAAAATTGTCAAGCACTCGGGGTAGGGGGCCAGGAACAGTTTGAAGGAACTAACAATAACAAAGTGGTCATTGCCACTGGGAGAGTGATGGTCCTTTTCGTCTCTTCAGCTCAAGGCTGTAACTCAGTGCTGAGGCTAAATCACAGAGAGCAATGTGGTTTATTTAGCATCCGTTGAGTAATAGTAGCCCAATGCAGAACATACCATTCTGGGGGCAGAGCACCCACTGAGATGCTGATAAGAGAGATTAATGGTGTTGTCGGAGAAGCTGGCATACGATCAGTGCTTGAGCAACCCAAATGTGTCTGCTATCTAAAGCATCTGTATCCCTGCGAAGCACTGAGCTGGATGAGGCAAAAGGACAAGATGTCACATGAATAAATAAAGCGACAAGAACAGGAGGGTAAAACGGCCGCGTGCCCGTATATTCTGGTCATTGCACAAAACCTGCATTAGACCAACACATGAGAAAGACACAGGGAGCCTGAGCGAGGGAGAAATGAAATAAGTATAAATGTATAAATAAATCAAAAGGTTAAGCAGAGAAAACAGAGGGTTGGAGTCACTATCACGCTGGATATGGAAATCTTTTTGTAAGTATGCTCAAAATTTGCATGGAAATTGCATTTTGGTCGCATGCTCTTCCGTGTGAGTATGCATGTGTGTGTATTTGGCGGGTATGAGGGATGGGGGTGTTGGTCTATTATCACCTTTGTAATCTCAGTGCTGAAGAGAATCAAGAACCAGGTTCTGGATGTGATCTGCCCTTTTTCACAGGGACCATTCGAGTTTTACCAAGTACACCAGCTTGTAAAAACACCCCCGAGTAATGAATGACCAAATGAGGTCATTTGCAGAAGAAAACAGAGTTTGCATAATCTTAATATCCTGTCATGTTATATACAATTTTAGAAATGGGTTAAGGTTAGAGAAGTATAATACAAATAGAAAATCTGTTCAAAATACCCTACTGTTCTGCGTGATTTGGTCTTAGATTAATAAGAACTTAGCCTAATCAGTAAATAGGAAGTAAGAGGAAAACTATTAATTACTGAAATGTAGCATATTGATTTTGCCTACTCTGTCTAGTAGTAGCAGGTAACGTGGGAATCTATGCAAGTGTAGCAACGTATCGCTTTTACTAGAACCAGTATCTTATTTTTATTGACCATTTATTAACTTCGTCACTATACGACATAAACTCTGTCCAGCAACATCAAATTGCTGTGCGATGACAGGAGAAAGTTTCACCTAAATTTACCTTCTCGTATACTTTGCTGCAATTTCCTCCGTCATTTAAACTTTTAGAACATACATTGTTGATTTAAGTTTATGTATATTGCTCGACTTGTGATTTTTATCATATGGCTTCCCTTGTACATTTTTATTTTATACATTTATTCTTTCCCATCATTTATTTCAAATTTGGTTCCATCTGTGCTATTTCTTACCCTGTGCTGCAGGAACACCTACATTTTCCCTCAGTGAAGAGTCAATAAATGGTTATTCTTAAAATATATAATAATAAAGTAGCTCTGTATTCTCCATGCTTTAATCAAAAATACTAATAAGGGCTTTATGAAAAGAACAAGATTGAAAATTCTGCTTTATTGAATACAGAATATCACAAGAATTCCACAAGTCGGTTTTATCGATTGATGGGAGCTCTAAAAAAAATTAATTTAGTGGGGAATGAGCTCCTGGATAAATAAGATAAATCTGGAATAGATTTCAAGGGGAACACAACATTTTCCAGGACAGTTTGCTATGTTAATCCTGCATCAAGTGTTGTCAATTCTGCATTCACAGTGTGCCAGATATCGTCTGTGATCTGTAATTTCCTCGAGGAACTTCCACATATCTTCTATGCAGTAAACATCTCATTTGAAGGTTTATAAGACGCCCTCACTTCTCCTTTCCACCAAAGGATTTCCCAAAAGCTGTGCAGCGTCTGCCAATTCCTCCCCCATCTTAAGGGCATCAGGCATATCAACCATGTTGAAAAACACATGTTGGTTTTCTTGGGCCCGTTCTGCTGCCTCCCTGCAGTCATGCACAACCCTGGGCTTCACTCTGTCCTATAGAAAAGAGAGCGAGAAAAAGTGTTGTCTTTCTATTTTAGAAATCATCTGCTCCTTTTTCAAAAAATTAGGACATCACCATTGTTGTTAAGATCAGCGCCGCCGGTCCCATAACGCGCACTACGCGCTGTGCGTAGGGCACCAAGTCCTGAGGGGGCACCAAAAAATAGGAATCTGAAAAATCATCATAGTTATAATAATTATGTAGCCGAGCTTTTGGTTGTATCATAGGTCCGGCCTCAGCCGACAAAGGACACAATAGCAGGTCATGCACTCGGGACAGCACATCCGTTTATTCTCCGCTCACTTTGCAACTTCACTCATTACAGAACCCACTTCCTTTAAAATCCCCTTTCAAAATAAGAGTCACTACCAACAACACGCTTAGAACAGGAAATACAAGTCAACCCTCAACAATAACGTAATTTAATAAAATAGCTTACAATTATAATGCCGATATTATTTCAGTATAGCAATATCAGGCAGCTTTTGGGCATATATATCACAAAACAGGCAGAATATATTAAAGAGATATATGACAAGTCCTGTCATTGAGAGTCCATCAGCAGGTGACAATGTAGAGACCTGTGTGCCCCCTCCAACTGATCCTGCTCTTTGGCCGCCACAAGTTTTAGACGCAGATCGTGTTGAAATAGTACGAAGAAGTCCATTTAAAATCCCATCAGATTTTAATTTTCCAAGGGGACTAGATTGCAGGGCGTTTAATAGTAGCCTACAATTCAAAACACTCTCAAATGAAGAGAAAATCATGAGAAGTTGGCTTGTTTACTCGCAACAAAGCAAAGCTGTGAAGATTTTCTCAATACTTGAATGTGTGTGTTTGTTCAACATAGTGTGTTTACAAAGTTAAGTAAAATTGTGTGAATTGTTTGCTTCTAAATCTTTGCTTTCTTGAAGAAGATTGCTAACTTGTATACTTCTGCTATTAGTTTGTATTTATGGATGACTATTTAATTTCTACGAAGATTTTGCACATCCCAATACTTGTGTGTATGTATGTTTTGGCTGTTCTGTGTACTGTGTTTACAAAGTAGATTTTCTTTTTCGTTTTAATAAAATGTATTTAACTGGGGGGGGGGGGGGCATCATAAAGGAGTTATGCATTAGCATTAGGTAATTTGTATGATTTCATACACTTATTGATAGCTGTAGCTATTTTGATGGTGACAACATGCACGACCCATGCATTCAAACTTCTTTCGATAAAGCAAATTTTCAGTTACCGCTGTCACGCAAGTGTTGACTGCACCGTAAATCAGTCCACGGTAATTTCCTGTCTTGACAGTGGAGTCGTCCTGAGAGTGAAGCCTGCAACGGAAGTGACCCCACAGTGGAGGTCGGCCAGCAGACACCTCTCGCCATTTCTCTGAATGAGACCTTGAGTCATATTACCAAGGGGAAACAGTGTTCCTTAAACTACTTGTTATTTTTCATATTACACTCGTTCCAGTATCCAGGCCACAGAGACTAATGGCTTTTGACCTCATTATGTGAATGTTCAGTGACTCACTGTTGTATGACAGCTGGTTTCAGGGTGATGATGATGACACGTTGATGCATTAGTGGATTCTGAAGGAGCTTGTGCAGTTTTGTTTTTACGTTTAATATGAAAATCCTGCAGATGTTTTGAAAATGTCAGAAAAATGAACTGAAACTTTGGAAAATGAAATGAAATATTTGTATTCTTTTGGGGTTTTCTTTAGCTTTGCGTCTATCACGTGTTAGAAACATCATCAGCACGCCCACTCATACACCGTGAACTGTGTAAAAGCAGCTCCCCTCTAGACACCTCAGAATGATGATGTGTTGAAGTGGTTTGTTGCGAAATAGGCTTTTTGAAAAATAATAATCACATGGACAGGGCCAGGCAGTAAGTGCTGTGACCTTATTGTAAAAAGTGTAATCACAGATAGGCTTTGACCTAGTTTTACTGTTACAGTTTGTATATTCTCACAAAGACCACTATATTGTGTCCTCTCACTGTCCAGCTGACTAAACCCACACGGGAGAACTCACTAAAACTGACTTACTAACACTAACTCACAACATTTAAGGTTTATAAGCAAAAGCCATTAGTATTTTAATATAATTATAGGTGATTATTGTTTATAGTACATTGTTACACAGATATTATTTGGCTTTTTGGGTATTAACATTATAATGATGCAGGCAGAGGACAGCATAACTACCAACTCAATCATAATTTACTCTTATTGTAGTTTATAAAGCAACCTTTAAATATTGAAGAAGTGATAAGAAATGCAACATGTAGTGTTTTTCACTCTCTCTCTTAAGGAAAGCCTGTTGTTTTTGTACATTTACACGAATCCAAATCAATAAAACTCTGAAGCAAAATAATTTGCCGTTTTTCACAGAACATACTATTTTTCTTACTGAGATTTCCAGTACCTTATACATTTTTGGGAGTAGGATCAATTGGTCGGTTGTTCCATCAGTCTTACATAGTTATTTTGTGAGGGATAACGGCCTGTTGCTGTGGTCTGTCAATTTCTGACACAAGCCCTCACTACCAATGAGGAAGGAATGTCTATAGCCATGGAGACTGTCATGGTTTGTAAACAAGATGTGTAATGTGAGCTCAATGCACCCACGAGGGTGCACTATTTGGCAGGAGATTGATGAATTGTTCTACCAAAGTATGGGGCAATGATTGATAACACTGATAATACAATAATAAAAGTAACGTGTAAAAAGAAATAATTCACTCATAAATAAAAGTAGTTGACTGATTTTACAAAAAAAACTCCTTGCGTATATATTTTACTCCCTAGGAACCTGCATGGCATTTTGATGTGCTGATAGTGATGTTCTGATTGTTTCAAGAACCTGATTGGTGACTAAAGGCCACCGTGGTTTCTCAGTACCAGCCCCCAAACTCTGGAACCACTTGCCAGCTGAGATCAGAAATGTTGCATCTGATACTGCCTTTAACTATCTCATTAACACTTTCTTTTAAAAAACAAACTTTCTTCTGTAGGTGAATTTAAATAAATATTGTTTACATTTATTACACTTAACCTACCTAACCCTAACCCTTGGGGGGGGGGGGGATTTTAGAATTTGATTGTTGTTTTATCCTCTTGGATAATATTTCAGGTTGGGAATTTACTCCATCATGGCTCATCCATAGGTAAACTATCAGCAGGCTAGTTTTGTAGGTTATAAAACTAGCAGTAGGCAAACAAATGCCTTTGAGCAGCAGCAGTTGAGCAAGACACTGCTTGTTAGATGATCACTGGTCAAGGTGATGGTTTACCGTGGGCCAAGGATCCTCAGGTCAACGGAAATTGTCCTGGTGAGGATGGGCTTTATGTCCTACTGATCTTACCAGTGTGAAGACCTTAGACGTGATGTGACTTTAGCATCGCTAACAATGCTCCTGGTTGATCAATCTCAATACTCCTGAACAATACACCAATGGTTTGGTGTACATTAAAATCGCAGCCATTTTCTTGACAGTCTGCACCGTCCAACTTGGTAGATATGTGCCATTGATTAGAGGAAGTCTGTAAGTACCCTTATCAATACCCGTGACCTGTGCTGAATTTAAATTGCTCTTATTAACCAGGCTGCTAAGTAGTTAAAACCTATTTAATACACTTGGTGAATCATATGATAGTTAACAATGGTGTTTAACTTATTTCTGTCCTGTTTTAAGCGTACTGTATGTGGCAGCCAAATCTGTACTTCATTTATCAACCCTTGTCCATGCTCTGCACATCCATTGAGGCCCTGATTACCCTGATGCATTATTCATAGTCACTGGGTCCTGGTTGACTGTGTGAAGAAACAGTGTATAATTTAAAGGGCGGGAAATAGAGGCCTGGCCTATGTTGGAGTGCTGCCCAAGGAGCATGTTGAGACGAAACCACGCTTTTTTGTAATCTGCCTGGCATTTATCAACAGGATTGCTCTAATGGGGATGTCAATGGAGGAGGAGAGCAACCGTCTCACCGGGCTTCAGAAGAGTCCCCATGATGGAGATGGAGAGCTGTGTAAAGATTAGCTGCATCTCCAATGAGACCTCAGGTCATATTAGAAAAAAGGAAATAGTGTACTTAATCTGTTTGCTAGTTATTATATCACACTAATTGCTGTATCCAGGCCTTGGGGACTGGTGGCCTGTTGACCCCCGCTAGCTACTGATGCAGTATGATCACTATGTGAATGTCCAATGACTCACTGTTGGAGCACAGCTTGTAGGTTTCAGGGGACTGGTGATGACAAGTTGATGTATGTTGAAAGTAAGACAGACTGATTGCTCCTAAAGCACAGTGTGAGAGTATGTATCTGCTCGCCGGAGCCTTTTTGTTGCATCGCATTAACCTCTAAAGGTGGATCCCTCTGCTGCTCTTCTATCAGAGCAGTTTCTTGAGGCTTGATACTGAAGGTGTTTAAAAGTTTGGTTTTGGCATTTGCTGCCATCTTGCATCAAGAGACTCTGATATCAGTCAAAGCAGAGGATGGTGGAGGGTAGGATGAATCAACTGAATCCACCCCAGACGACTGGGCTGGTCGCAAGAAACCTGTCAAGCAACAGAAATATGCAAATTGATGCAACCTGACAGAGGCTCATACTCGAAGTGTATATTAAATGTTGACAGTTATTCATCTGGCTGGGGCTTTGAGGGTGCAAATAAATAAAATGTGTAAGAAGTTCACAGTGTATTTACATGTTGGTTGCCTTAAAAAAACAGCAGCCAAATTCGCATGAATTATTTCATGCAAAACTTCACTTTGAGTTCACTCTGAAAACACCTCGAGGCACTTATGCATTAGCTTCACCACTCGGAAATAGTGTTTGCTGCTCGATACAGCAAGAAGCAGAGACACAAGCAAACCCCTCCACTCACGAAAACACACAGAATCAAGCTCACAGACGAACAGGATGAGGCTGCACCAATGAATGTGGACACATCCTTCAGGGGAAACTTTATCATTGCAACGTGTGGGTGTCAGTGGTTGTTCAATGTTTCACAGCTTTAGCAGGTGATTGGCTTTATGCAATGAAGGCAAATATATTTCATGTTCAGAGTGATATGTAAATGTTGTTTATAGATGCATTATGTAAAATACTTATTAATAATCCTCCCTACTTGTGCTATAGTGTTTCCCTTCACCTTGAGAATATTGTCCATTTATTAGCATCATATTGAGAAGATATTTTTGAGTCAGCTGAGCTTATATTTTGACTATGATTATGAACATCTGCACCGGTTGTCTTTAACCTGAAATAATAATGTTCGGCTTCTATAGGGGTGTGAAAATACTGTAAGTTTATTTTTCTGACTCACAGTTTGATACAGTCAGTCACCATCCTTTTAACAATGTCTGACTGGAATTAAACAGGTAGACAGTATGATTTCACTATTCATGGTTCACATGAATAAATCTAGATTTTTATACATCTGCAACAGCCAATGGCCGGAAGCATTTTGTTTCTAGGTTGTCAGTCCATCCATCCCATTGTTGTGAACATGATATCTCCAGAACGCCTTGAGGGAATTTCCTCAAAGTTGTGATAAAAACTTCATGCAGAGTTGATGCAGACTTTAAGACTCTATGAATCAAGTATTATCTGATCAGATGTTGGTGGTCACAAAGAATTGTTTGCCTTGTGAACAGAATGTCTCAGGAACACCTTGAGAGAATCCTTTCACATGTGACACAAACATTCACATGGAGTTAAGGACATACTGGTCAAAAGGTCAAGGTCATGTGACTTCAGGTGGTTGTGAACACGAAATATCAGGAATACTCAAAGGGAATGTCATCACATGTGCGAAAATATTCACTTGGATTCCTGACTAGAATTTGGTCATCAAAGGTCAGGATCATTGTGACCTCTTAAAACACATGTTTAGTCCAGTTTTCCAGACATTTTTATTTGGACTTAAAAATAAACTGATTAGATTTAAGGTGGTCAAAGGTCACAGTTACCTTATAATAATCTGAGAAAAAAAATTATGTAGACGGACCTGCATAAGTTGGCAGAGGCCTACAAACATTTTGCCCTATTCCTAGTTTGAATAAATACCCTCTTTAACCCTAAACATAAATCTACCTTCTTAAAAAGCTTGGAATTTAGAAGTTGCTGCAAAATTAAGTGTTTTTATAAAAGGACTCATATGATGTGGTGGAATACAAAAGGACACCCAATTGCCAGCTCACATTAAAATAAATTTTGTCTTGGTAGGTAGTGGTTGATGGAACAGTGTTAGGATGTAAAATGAATCTGTCTTTTCAAAAAAATGAGAATCTTGTGTAAATGGTTTTTAAGTAATCAAGACTGCTTCGCTGTTGACGCAGTCAAGGGGAATCTTGTGTAAGTGACAGACGGCTTAGTTCCTCTCAAGGGGCGTATGACGAGATCCTTCTCTGTGTTGACTTGTGTTTGGATGTGAAGCAGGAATCATGCAGACGAACAAAGAGAGTTAATTAAAATGACTCGTAGCAGGGGACTGGGTGTCTCTTACTGACAGGGGCTTTAATGCAGGTGGACTCTTCATCACAGCACTCAAGTGTTGACTTTCTATTGCCACTTTAATTCTCCTTTACCTGAAATACGTACATGTTCCAGTATATTGTATGACATATCTATGCATTCCGAATAATATGTCATTATTATGCTTGTGTAGATCAGATATTTTACCCTAACCAATCTTTGACAAAACACTACAAAGGTTTGAACTCATGCTGGGCAATATAGCCAAACATTTTATCAAAAATAAAAAGTCAGTCACTCTTGTTAATAATAAACTCATATTAATAATTTCTTTCAAGTTTAAATACAGACTTTTGCTCCTGAGTGAAGGTTTTTGTGTTGTGTTATACTGCTTTTGGTGAAATTTACATTGCAGTCGTTATTGTTATTATTTCATCTCCCAGCCATAGTCGGAACCATCACAAAAAAATTATGTGATTATGAGAAGAAAATACTGGAAGACTCAAACCACAGTTCATGCATGATAAAAATTGCTATTTTTTCTCATGCAGATAGAAGAAGAAGAAAGACGAAACACTTAATTTATCCCACAAACATGCACAAACATGCAAAGACACACTCATGCAATGGGGAAATTAGTCCTCTGCTTTTGACCCATCTGGTGCAGGACACACTGCAGAGCAGAGCAGTGGGCAGCCGTGTACGGCGCCCAGGGAGCAGATGTTGGGGGAGTAAGGTGCCTTGCTCAGGGTAGGGAGAGTAGTCTTTTGATCTTTGGTACAGGTCCAGGTTCGTCTTTTTATGTTGTTATACCATCCAGGTAAGTTTTCGTTGAAACTCCGAGGAGACGAACTGTGGAGTCGAACCAGCATTGAACCAGAGACCCCTTCTCTGCCACTAGTCCAAGTTTCTGCCACTAGTCCACCGCCTCTCCCCAGAAACAACCTGGAGTTATTTTTGCCTGTCCTGTTGATTTAATGAAAACATTCACAGCGTGATGTTAAAACTGTTGTGATGTTAAAATGAATAAATTCAATAATTCATTTCATAACACAACACTTGCTTTCTTTTTGTGTGGTTTTATGAAGTGGTGTATTAGGGCTGGGCGATATGGGAAAAAATGTTATCACGATATGTTTTTCCATATTGATCGATCTCGATTCTTAACACGATATGTAGTTTTTGATCAGTTTCCTGAAGCCGTCCCTCTCCACTGTGCTCAGGGGCATCATATCTGTAGCTAAACAATAAGTAATAGCGCTCGTTATATTTTTTCCCCGCTTCGATTGTTTTCATATGGGGCAATGGCTGCAAAACACGACTGGATGGACTGTTGTTTTGCTAACATAGCATCGCTAACGTTAGCGATGCTAACGGGAGACGTAGTGGTCTTGCCTGTCTCTTTGTTTGGTGTCGTGCAAACTTGAGCCCGCAGAGTCAAACTCTCTGTGTAATCACTGGGATGGTGCCGTCTCATGTGATTGAAAAGGTTTGTGGTGTTTCCCGACCTGGCTGGTACCGACCGCCGGCATATTTTGCAGACCGGCTTCGTCTGCTCCTCGTCCTTTTAGCCGTATCCAAACCACGTCCACACAACTGACGTCGCGTTACGCTTTTTTCCGACAATGTCTTTGGTTCCGGGTGATGTAGGGATGTCGCTCTCACATTCGGCATTATTTTCGCTGTCCCCGACTTCAGTTTCACTCATTTTTTTGAACTTCGTTCTCTCTTGTTCTCTCACTCGCAACTGCAGCAGTTCTCACGATGGGAAGGGGGCGTGTCGTGTCCTAACTGCAGACGGCAGCCGGCAGACTCCGACACTGTTGTTGCGCTTACTTTTGCAACGTGAGATCGAATACATGTCACGAGGAGATAATCGAAATCGATCAAAATTTTATCGCGATCCCGAATCGGGATCGAAAAATCGCCCAGCCCTATGGTGTATGATATCTGTGGGACTGAAGCACACCACTTTTGTCCTGCTTCTGACCAACAGTCCCCACCTGCCACAGCAGCCTGACTATTCATCCTCTTCTCTGTTCTTCTTGGCATTTTTGAAATCCAGCCAGCAGGTTCTGTGATGATCGTCCTTTACTGTGGTCATAAGAAAAGCATGGTACATCAGAACAGGATGAGCCACTCTGCTCCACAGGCTCACACCCTGGGGTCTCTTTGAGAGTTAAATTTGCCAAATGCCATTTACATACACTTACTGGACAATAAACTTTTGTATTTATTCCTGCATCGTGATGCAAATGTGCAAAAGAGCACTCATGCAGTTTGCCCGAACAGTTAAATAATTTGATGATGTGCTAAATATTTGACTAATTATTGTGCCTCAAGTAGGTGAGTCTTTTTGGCTTAATTCCACCTATCAATTTGTTGGTGTGTTTTTCACTGAAACAGACAGACAGACACGACAAACAATACAAAACACCCATCTACTGCCACGTAACAAGGATGTAACAAGCCTGTCAAATGAAATGCTTTAATATTAAAAACTTCCTGATAAGAAATATTGTGTCAGACAATAAAAAGCATATATTTCCTTGATTTAATCTTACTTAGATTTCACCTTTTGCAGTGTACCTGATCTCCCTCTTTCATCTCCATCACCTTCACTCTGTCTTTTTATCTCAGTCTCTTCATCGTGTCCTGTATCTCTCTCTATCCCAAAGCTGGGCTTTGATTGATGCAGTCTTTTCATTTTGTCTGGGTCAGTGAAGAATGTAAACTCAGGGTCAGCTGATATTTAAATTCAAATTTTACTGGCCTTTGCCGAAATAATTTTGCAATGAAAATAGAAATATACCAGGTATCCAATTTTAACATGCATTTCAACCCTTCGCACAAACCAAATTGAAAGAAAATAATTTTCACCTTCAGCTGAAAGTATCATGGTCTCCACCTCTTTTCCAACCTTTCCTTGTGTTCCCACCCTCCACTGGCCACACTAGACCCAGCAGAGACGGACTCCCGCCAGCAGGCTATATCCAGTCAAGACGACCTGCTGGGACAAAACCACCAGCATCTGCAGGGCTTGATGAAACCCAGAAAGTCCTTGGAGTCCAGCTAACCCAGATTGGAAATCTAGTCGAGTCCCTCGCTAATCAGTTTTCTCACCACATGCTACATCTCAAGAGTTTCCTCTTGTCATGTGGACTGACCACAAATTTGGCATACATTCAGGCGGTTAAGCACCTGAACTTCTGTCTAGCAACTATGCTCTGTTCTTTGGATGCTTTGCTTTCACCTTCACTTACCGCCCAGGGTATTGAACCTCATCAGTTAGCCTGTGAGGAGTGTCCTACCGGCTCTGACACCATCCTGTCCACGCCCTGCATGGTTGGCGCACTCACCTATAACTTAGAGGCCAAGGTCCGAGAGGCCCAACTAAGTGAACCTGATTCCGGTACTAGTCCCCCCAAGTGTCTCTTTGTCCCCAACTCTTCCCGTTCTCAAGTCCTCAATGGTGCCATTCCTCAAGAGTTTCCTGCCATCCTGGGATTAGTCGTATTCTATCCCTTCGCAGACGACATATTTGGTGGCCCACTATGGAGACTGACACCCAAGCTTTGTCCATGCCTGTAGTGTGTGTGCCCAAATCAAGGTCTCTCACCGCCCTCCTGAGTGGTTGTTCTGCCCTCGTTCAATCCCTGGACAACCTTGGTGACACCTTGCTGTGGACTTTGTTACTGTGCTCCCTCTCTCATAATGTAATACAGTCATCCTAATCATAGTGGAACAGTTCTCCAAAGCCTCCCTTTTTGTCCCCCTGTCTAAACTTCCCTCTGCTCGGGAGACTGCAGACCCCGTGCTTCATCTTGTGTCTCCATGGCATCCCCTCTGAGCATGCTCACAACTCTCTCACTTCCTCAGTTACTGGCTCCATGTGTTGTTTTAATTTTTAAATGGTAGTACACTGTAATACAACTAAACTCAAAAGACAAACGTGGAACCATTAACTGATAGCTATCTAACATCCCAGTCAGAATTCATCCCACTACACCTGGCTTGGCTGTGAGACCATGGCAGTTACCGTTTGCTGCCTCTAGTAGTGGAATAACGTTGCACTTTAAAGGGTTATTCAGCTACTTCATCTTATCTTCAATTATGGGGAAGTGCATTTTGTGAATTTGGGGATTCTGATATATCTTCATATCTGTCTAACTAGAAATAGGTCTTAAATTGAATTCATAGTGGTCTTAAAAAGGTCTTAAAGTCTTAAATTTAACTTGTTGAAACCCGCAGAAACCCTGATCAAGGAGAATGGCTTTCCGTCCACCCTCCAAATTGCCTACTGACTCAGTACTTTTTTTTTCTTGATCTGTGACCGCCCCCCTAATTCACTTCAGCATTGGTCACTCGATTAAGTTTTTGACTGTCTTTTGGGGGTATGTGCATTTATAGAGTGTGGCTTCTTTGTCTGATTGAGGATGTGTAGTAAATGGTTTTTCATTGCTATCCGAGTCATTATGCAGCCTGTCAGTAATTAGATAGAAATAGATTTTAAATGTATGTGGGTTGTTTATAGTTTTGTGTGCAAAAGTTTGACACTAACTTGGCACAGCACTAAGAGATAGAGATGGATTTATAAGTCCAGATCCTGACAGTTGCTTCTCAGGTCAGCCAACCTGACAAGACAGACGAGTCCCAAGCCCCCCATCACAGCTTGGCAAACCCTTATGGACTACAATCACCTGAAGTGTAGGAAATCTTAACAAAGTGGCTGGGCAGAGTATTGGAAACTCTTGCCAGTTTCACAAAAACCAACAGCTGTTTGCTAAATCAATTCTTAGAGAAACTATATTGCAAAAGTTCTGTTTAAATGCCACACGTCGGTGCCTCTCATATTTTATCGCTCGCTGAACAGATGCTGGCTTCTTTTAATTAAGCAACCTCTGAGTTTTGTTACTTCTCAGCGAGTGCTAATTCAATCTGCTCCACAAACCTGTAACTAGAAACGCTGAACATCCCATTTTCCACATTGCTGAACTGGTTCTAATGATCAGTTGATAATGGCCTATAACCATATAACTAAGTCCTGAGGTGGTGAAGCCTGCAGTCAACAGGTTTAATCCAAGTTTTAATGCCAATCTATAGTGTTTGAAAATATATAATGATAAAGTCGATTAACTGTACATGGCTGATGCAATGATACAGAAGGGAAATACGTTTAAATGAGTTTGATCTGTAATGCTTTGCATTTTTAAAAGTATAGGAAACTCAACGAATATAAAGTATCTAATTAGTGGCCAATAAATACTGATGATTTTCTGCTGAAGGATCATCGCCTGAAGCAGTGTGAGTTCCTTCCAGCAAAATACTTTTGTAAGGCAACTTGAGGTAATAGCATTTCCCTCACATTTCGGGTTCTGGCAAGGAAGCATTGCCAGCCCCTGTGGTCCGTGACATTGTTTGTGAGGTTTAATTAACATACATTAACTCTTGATGGAAATAGTTTAAGTCATGAGCCCCTGTTGACTCTGGAATGGCTGAGTGAGGCACATTTCTGCAGTTGCCTTGATTGTTTTAGTCACTAAAGGATCAGGACCCTGGAGAAGTTAAAGAAAAGGGTCCAGCCAATTCCACCTCATCCAGAAACAACAAAAAGCATTGAAAAGATTGAATAAATCGGTTGGATTACTTGAGGCTGTTTTTTAACAATTGATACCAACTAATATTCTAAACTTAATCATATAATGGATCATAAAAAAACAAAAACACATTCAACTGTGAGGGACAAAAAGTAAAACTGTTGTGGCTGTTTATCTCTTGAGCTGTCACTAGCCTGAGCCGCTGCACCGAATGCACTGCATGATGGACAGGAGTGACACGTCACCTGCATTGATTGAGAATGAAATGCAGGTCAAGCTGAAACACACAAGTAATTCATCAACAGCCTTTTGGAAATGACGGCAGAGAATTTCCAACCCAATCTGCCTCTAGAGAAATGATCACCTGTTGACAGTTACTCTAATACTCACTTTCTTTTATCTCTGTTTTGTTCTTTAGGTAAATACTGTATCTTTAGCTGATAAATAATCCAGTATTTCTGCCACCTAGTTGCTAATTGAATTTGTCTGCTGTTGCTCTGCAGCTAGTGCACAGTCATTTACTGGAGGGAGCCTGTGGGAGCTGTGTTAGCAGGCTACTTAGACCATATGTATGACTTGTGTATCTCGGCCTTGGGCCAGATCCTCCTGCTCAACACCTCAGCTTCACGAGAAAGCCACCACTTACCCATGCAGATCATCCCACATAATGGCATTAATGTCTGTACCTACAGGCACAACAGTTTCTCTGCCACCTTTATAATCCTAAAAACTCTGTACACTATCATATGAGTGAGGCATGAGGAAATCGCTTGTGGACGCTTAAAGATAAACATGCTTATTCAGAGGTTTGGAGGATTATGTTCTACTTAATCAACAGCCAGGCCACAAGAAGAAGCCATCACTGTATAACCTTGATGTACGCTTACTGAGGTGTTCTCAGTACATGAAGGTTATGTGACAAACAAGTGTATTTGGTGAAGGAAGCATTAAGTGAACATCATTGCGCCTTGTCTTGTCTTGCTCTCTCACTCTCCCAATGACTACAGTATGTCCCGGTAATGCTACAGCCATCGTGGCTTCATTTGCAGCACAAGCCTCTTAATCTCTGGAGTCTTCAGTGTAGAAAGGCACATGAGGAGCATATGGGCGGCTTCTATTCCTTAGTGCATGGCTCAGACAGCTGGAAAAAGTCAGGTAATTTTTTAAGGCTTGACTTCTTTTCAGCCTTTCTGGTTCCGTCATTATTTTTCCTCACATCATGGCTCATAAACAGAAGTGTGGAGTTTCAGAAGTGTGGAGCTTCCTTTCTTCTTTTGTAAAACTTTTCTGTAAAGGATTTTACAAGGGTTATATTGGAAAAGAATTATCTTACAATTTCCACAATATTGAATTTGTAATTGAATTAAGATATGACATTTTAATTTGTATTTTCTCCGAGAATGTTTGTGGTCATGTGTTCTCCTCTGCTGAAATGCCCCACTTTACTCACCCTGCTCATTCATGTGTTAGAGTTGCCCACGAAGACCACAGTCTTTGACTGCAGGTCTCTAAATAGCTCCACTTAAGCTGTTGGGGTTAGGAAGAGGGGATTATTCATTCACTTCCAAAACCAAGATTTTAGAGCTGGTGCAGATTTCTGACCCAGCAACCTTCCAGTCACAAATTTGCTTCTATCCTTTTTCTGTTTGGTGCACGATTGGACTTCCTCAGGCAAATAATTATGTAGCTGTAAAAAAATTGAAAAAAGAGCTTTGGTGAGGCTTTCTCCCAAATCACAAATTACTCCATCACCTGGAATAAATCCTTCCTCTTGTCTGAGTGAATGGGACGCAGCAGCCCAAATACCACCTATCTCTTTATCTGTTCAGGTCCTGGTCCAGGACATATCAAGCTAATAACATTTGTCCCAGTGCTTTAACTTTTTTAGATTATAATTTCATAATGATGTCGCCATGGTTATCATACCATCTTAATAAATTGTGTTTCATCTTTTTGGTTACAAAATGTAAAGCATTGCCACATCAGTGAAGGGAGAAACCCTGCAAGGCAAGCAACAATTTTTCTTTCCTTTTTTGTCAAAATGTATTTCTAACACACAATATGTGTTTATAGTGCATGGGGAAATTACAACTCATCTGGAGGAACATTTGAATGCTTTTAGTCCTTGACTGCGGTGCACTCACTCCTCTTAACACACACCAAAAAAATACATTTTTTTTTCACTTAGCTCTCGGGCAGCAGGTAATTTTTATTTATTAATTAATTTTAATGCAGGTGCAACTAAAAGGGTTTGTTATACGGACATTGTTTGAGTCTCTGAAACGTAGCTATAGTAACATTAGTGTCGTAACGAAGCTGGCGCCATTGCAGATGGTAAACACTATGCTCTCTATGCTCCAACCCTTGTTTTTAAGGTATAATTGTAACCTTGTCTTGTTGGTGACCTGCACAAGCCACTTATATCTCCACATATACGGACACTTCCACAGTACACATATCTGCACAAAAAGGAACACCCGACATGACCTCAGGATGTTCTTGTCTTACTCTGATTGTCAACATGATGTCTCCTGTGTACAGTACACGAACAGATTTTTTTAATTAATTCAAAGACACATATGTGCAGCCTTCAAAAAGCAATGTTTAGTGGGTGCAACAATCTTCACATATAGTTGGATTCATACATCAGCAACGCTTAAAGTTATGTCCTGGCTAGCATGAGTGCTGATCTACAGAAGAAAGCTGAAAATGTCAGAGATTGTCTGAGCAAAGTGTAGTCATTACGCAACTGGGGGAGAACAAGGGTACCCACCCCCCTCGTTCGGCAACCTCAGTCAGATCCCTCTCACCCTAAAACCCCCTCCATCACAGTCTCTAATGTACAGCTTTATTTTTGTTTATCTGAATTCTTTTAATATTATCACGAACAAGATCGTGTCTCATGCATTCATAATTTCGACGCCCTCAGAACTTCCTAATGGGGGTAATGTATTTTTCCCCCCTTTTTTTTGTGGTGTGTTCATTTGCATAACTAATCTGGTATTTACATTCATCAATTGCTTCATTAATTAGGTCAGTGATCAAAGCAGGATTCCTCTATCACTCGGGAGGAAGAGGAAGAAACACATCTGGGTGACTCTCTGCTACTCTGCTCTGCGCAGTGACAAAAAGAAATAAAAGCAGGGAGTTTTGGGTTGAGATCTGAGGCATAATTTCTTATGGAGAGCCTGCTGAGAGATACTGCACTCTTATGTAACTCAGCAACATCATTATGAAGGCAGTGAGAGGAGGCAGAGGGCCTCCATTTTTAGCAGAATAGTCAGATCACCCATGCCATCTACTGGTGGATAGATGGATGGACTTTAACCAGCACTAATGGCCACCCAGGGGAGAAGGCCAGGGGCAAAGGAAAACTAACAGCCCTTTCAGGGACTGGATTTGAGGCCTTTGAACACAGACGACATGTATGATCCGCTATTGGCCGGTACCATTAGTCATGTGAGACAGACCCCGGCTCTGGGACCCACAGTGCTGTTTCCCTGCTCGCCTGCTTCTTTGTGAGTGGTGATGTGTAATTTGTCCTACCTTCCACATTCATCTGACCTTCTCCTTGACAAGGCGTCTTCCGAAAGACAGGTTTGTGTGATCCTCCGAGGACCCGCGGTGTCTTGCTGACACACAAAATGTAACAAACGCACGGCACTGAAATCCCTGCTCCACTTCTCCAATCTCTCATCTGCCAGCAGCACTACATCATCATCTGGAAACACCAGGCACCAGACAGGAGCGCCACGCAAATAGAAACTGCTGACTCAGCAGTTCTATTTCTGTGTAAAAAGGGGGAAAAAAAGAAATGTGAAATATATAGACTACAAAATTGAAAAAGGCGTGATCAATTTGATAAGCTTGGCTGCACTGAAAAATGAGTGTTGCCTTGCTTTAATTGCACATATTGAAGTGTTTGTGCCTCAGTGAGTTAAGTATATCCTATTATTCTGCTAGTTCACTCACTCTCTACAACATGTACGGCAAACAAGCAGTAAATGACTATAGTAACCACATATTTATTCATATGGCTCATGCTGGCAAACATAGCTCTCCATACATTAAGGGTATGGACACATTATAAGATAACAGGCCCCTGGGCACAGACATGCAAAAGGACCATATTCGTTCAAGAGCCATAGATTCACGGTCTCCTTGTGGTTGTTTTATGTCTCTTTGTAGTTGTTTGATTGACTTCACGGAAAGAAATGTTAACGCCTCACTTCAAACAGAGGCTTAGGCTTAGGGGCCCAAAAGGCGTGGGGGGCCCCTGAGCCATAACCCATTCAGTAATCCATTCATGAGGTAAAAACCACTGCAGTATTTACCTTCATCTAGAAAAGAAGTAAATCAGTTGCACCCACATCACATATAGTTACCGTTTGAGTTTTTCTCATGGTTTATCATCAAGGGGTTTTTATTCAGACTGTACTGCAATACCATGAAATGCATATGTCCTTCTATAAACTAGTGGTTTAATTTAAGTTCTTAGAGAACTGCAACTATTACCTAACTTCACTCTTTTCAGACATAACTAAACTCCCAAAAGGAAACTCTGAGTAATTAGAGAGCAGAGCATCCTCCCCCTTACCTTCTCATATCCCTTCACTCTCACCTCACCCTCCAAAGGATCCTACATGGCTCGATACCAATGCAGGTTATTGAGCAGGAGCCCAGGGGACTGTCACTGCTCCTCGGACCCCGAGGACTCATCAACTGCTCCCAGGGCTCATACAGTCCATTTCTGCAAATGTTTGCAGAAGTTGTTCTCAGCTTTGGTTCACCCTACTTCTCTTTCTATATGACACCAATAGAGGTTTTACGGATGGCCATGTCACCATTTAGAAAGGGTTATATCAAATGTGTATAAAGGAAGACAGGTGGATGTAAGCCTTTGTCACCGGGTTTTCTGCAGATTGGAGATTGGAAAATACTTGCCTACTTGCAATTAACAGTATGTAAAATAGGGCGACACAGTGGTGCTGTGATTAGCACTGCAGCCTCACAGCAAGAGGGTTCCTGAGGAGTTTGCATAATCTGCCCCTTTCTGCCTCATTTTCTTTCTTTTTCTGTCACTCCCACTTCCTCCCACATCCAACGATATGCAGACCGGGGTTATTATTAGAGACTTTAAATTGACAGTGGGAATGTGTGAGTGTGAATCATTGTTTGTCTCTGTATGTTGGCCCTGTGATACGCCAGCGACCTGTCCAGGGTGTACCTCGCCCAATGTCAGTTGGGATTGGCCCCAGCTCCCCCTGCGACCCTCAAAGGTTATGCAGGATGGATTAATGGATGGATGGAGACTGTAAACAACTGTACTGTTTTCAATATTAACACACAAAAATGAAAGGCTATAGAAAAAAAAAATGTTTTCCTTTTTCTCAGTATTGCAGCATGTTTCAGCAACAGCAGCCATGACTAATCCAAGATGAAATGAGCTGGAGGGAGGGCACAAGGGTTAGAGTAGCTTCAAATGGAAAGAGAAAATAGTGCTCACTAGACACTAGACACACACACACACACACAGACATAAATGCTACCATGAGGCTCTGAGTGACGGAGATTAAATTTCATTAAATTACCTGCTGTTACAGTAAAAAAAAGTAGCTCTGATTGCACTCCCAGATAATTCTATGCATATTTTTGATTATATAAATTGCAGGTTAAGTACAAAGCTGGGACTCTGGATAAAACTGAAAGTATGTCCTCGCTGAATTGAGTGGTGCTCGGAGAGGCTGGCAAAAAAATTTGAACGTAAACAGCAAAAAGAAGAGGCAACGTTGTCTGTTGCCACAGATGAAGTGATGGCTCTGTCCCAGCAACAGGTCACAGTCTCCAACTCTCGGTTGAGCAACTGAAGTGTAATTGCCTGCTGTTGCTCTTATCCAACTTCTGCCACTTTCATGTCGAGCTTCCTTTTCCTGCCCTACTCCATCCCCTGAGAACCTCTTCCGAGGAGACAGTAATGACATGAACGATGCAGTCGTTTTGTCTCTTCTTACCATGGGGAGTTGTTTGCCAAGCACCAGCATGTCCTGCAGTCTGGTGCAAATGTGGGTGTATAAGGGTTTACCATCAACATGCAAGAGGACAGTAGGTCCCTCATTTAAAGGCAGCTCAACAGGAGAGAGCATGAGTTATGTATTTTGTACTTTATGTTCTCATGATGCAGTGTTTGTTAACCAGTGCAGTTCGACTAATGCGACTGTTGAGAGGACTGTGTTCCCTACCAATGATCCTCATCCAGTGACATCATCTCTGATCAATAATGATCTGTGAAACCCGTTTCAATCATTGTATCTTCTTCGGAAATGTGGATTTGTGCTTATTGCTGTAAATGTTGTATTTTCTTTGCCAGACAATAGCTTATTCCATCAAATAAACAGAGTCTGCCGGACTCCCTCAATAATGAAGTGGTTTTGGTGCCAATTTATTAGGATACTTACACTGAGGCTGCTCCGTTCTCTGCGCATTCTCATTGGGGCATTATAGCTAAAGCTTTAGTGTCTGGAGTTTCCTAGATTAGACTTTTTAGGTCAGAATATGAGGTGTACATGTTTGATTTGAAACCAATGCTTGGGATCATGTGAATGAAAGTAACTTCTTTTGCCATCACAAAGTATAGAACCAAGTGGTGTGAAAAGATTTTTGTTCCAGCAGCAGATGAGTGACTGGAGCCCGACCGAAATGGATTATTGGGGGCAGATACCAATATTAGCGAGTCAAAAAAATCCTATAAAGATAAATCTGCCAATATATGTTTATATTTAAAAACAAAAATTGGCACTCCTAAGACGTTGTTATTAAATCATTATTAAATAAATATAATTAAGGCTCGATCGTTTACAGTTTAACCATAAACTGTTTCTAAATAACTATAAATAAATTTAAAAAAAAATACAGTCAAACATATTAAACTTAAATTAAGAAAATAATAAAATAAAGTAAAAAAGGTAAAATAAATGTTTTAAATCCGCAAACACACTGATATTTCTGATAGGCCTAAATTGGCTAGCTTTTCATTGACCAACTGATAAATCTGGCTCCTATAGCCATATAAGCCAAATGCTATGGATGCAGTGTTTATTATTATTTTTTTGTAGTGTAGTGATAATCGAGAATTAACTATTTTATCTATAATCTATTTTTTGTGCTCTATCTAAAGTATGTGTCAACATGCATACCTCATCTACTGCAAGCCAAACCAACCCTTCTGGGTTACAAATAAAGTCACATGAACCCACAGTAAATGAGAGGGACAGTGAGGGAAGGTGAGGTAGAAGAGCAGAAATGAAGTGGTTTGTGGGCGGGGGTGTAGAGGGCCAGGGGAGTAAAGACGTGCGTGGATGACAGTGATGCACCTCACTGTAATAAGTAAACACATCACAGCCCCGTGCGATTTATTGCAGGGCCTGGATGACATTTTCAGCTCTGGGACAAGGAGCTGGAGTTCTTTTTTTTTGACGCAGAGGACAAATCCTGCATTCTTATTCCTGCATTTCCCCAGTGAAGAAAGGGCAGTCTGCTTATCTCACAGAAGAGGAGAATCCAGCCACTAGGGCTGAAAAGGAGCAGAGATACAGTATTGGAAAATAGGGGTGGGAGGTTGCAGCCGGATAAAGACTTGAGAAGTGAGCCATGGCAGGAATAAGAAGTCGCTTCTGTTATTGATTCCTTTGTATGTATATTTATAATTTGCTTGAGGATCCCACCTGCTGCAATGGGCAAGCTGAAATTGCACAAATAATCCTTATATTGCATCAAACGCTGGCAGTTGGTCAAACGTACTTGAAAACTCCAAACAGAAGTTACATCATCTTTCTAACTTTTAGAAACTGAAGTCATGGATCATCAAATCCAATCTTCAACAGGTCTACTAGTCATACTAGTCTATTTCTGCATTTATAAAAGTTGCAAAAACAAATACATGGTATCAACAGAAGCTCCAAATTAAATATGTTGACAGAATTGATTTGTTAAAATAAATAAATAAGAAACACAACACATGCAAACGGAGCAAACATCCTCCCCCCAAATAAACACTGCAAATACTCACATGTGAGGGGATATTTGGTATTTGGTATCTGATCAGGTTGTGAGTATTTTTCACGTATTTGGTTGTGCTGTGAGTATTTGATTGGGTTGTGAGTATTTGTTTAGGTTGTGACTATTTATCATTGTTGTGAATATTTGGTTGTGTTGTGATATTTGGTTGTGTTGTAAGTATTTGTTTAGGGTGTGAGTATTTAGTTGTGTAGTGAGTATTTGGTTGTGTTGTGAGTATTGCAGCAAATGTCTTGTCAAATTGATGAAGATGTTTACTACATTTACACGTGTTTCTTTCTATTTGCATGTGTTTCCGAAGCTGCAGTACATTGAGCTCTCAGGGCCACCGTACAAAAGTCTGGCAAAGCAGATCCTAAGTCAGCATTCCAGGTCTATTATGCCTGTCAGGAGAAACCTATATATATGCAATACAACTTAAAAGTGGTAAAAAGTGCTAAATCAGTTAGTCATCTCCAGGCAGGTGTTTACAAACAGTAACATTTATACGATAAACAACATTTAATAGCTATCACATAAAACACAGGGTTGTGTGATACTGAAGATCCTCAGTGTGTGCAGTCACTATCACCTAAAAGAGAGCAGCAGGGAACCATTTTATCTTTGTTATCTTGCTTTTCTTTCACTAACAAAAGCAAAATATGAACTTATTGTCTTCAAACAAACAAATGCAACAGTGCATTTCACAGAATAGAGTTTTGCATTACCAGGAATCCAAAATGAGAAAAATTCTAGTTTTTGAGATTATCTATGATAACAAATGTATATTTTCTGTCCATAACAACAGTTAACACAAACGTAATAAATTCCTGTTTGCAAGGATTAAGATCATATGCTTTGACAGGGGTAAGGTGAACATAGCAGGAACCAAGAACAACAGCTAGACCCCATTATGCTCCTCAAAACTGCTAGAAATCAATATAATACAGGCGTCTTTACCTTGATTAACATTTGTAGATGTGAGGAGGGAGGATTAGTGTCTGTGCTTCGGTGTTGTGCTGTGCTTTTACCCATAAAGAGACCCACAAGAGGGCAGTAATTTGTGGATGTCCATGTCAGTTTAGATGTGGCTGAGAGGGAAAGTTAATGCTGAGGTGCATTCCTTTGCACCAGTAATGGGTGGAGACACAAAGCCACACAAGACTATTAAACACTCTCAGCATTAGGCCAGGCGTAGTATTGACAGCTACTTTCTCCACAACAAAGCTTTTCTCTTTGCCTCGGTTTCATAGAGGAGTTTTTGGCAACTTATTGAAAAGAGCTGTTTCCATTTGTCCCTTCACATGTAGTGTGAGTCAATTTTAAACTTGACTGTAATTCTCCACTTATCTCAAACTTGTATGTGCAACAACTGAAATGACCTTAATATAATTTAACTACAGCTACATAAAATAAATAGATGAGGTCCGAGAGCATGACCTCACGGCTTCATCTCTGTTAGGTTGTGTGCAGAGGTCTCTCTGGCAGCCAAAATGTGTACGTCAACAGTGTATTCATGAGGAAATGCCTGGGAAGTGTTTTAACCTGCCCATCTTAATCCAAAATGCCACAACACTAAATCAGGCCGGCGCAGAGCAAATATTCCAGTCATTTTTTGGCCCGGCCTCAGCTGCTGGAGTTTGCACAGCTCTCTCTCTCTTTCTTCTCTCTGGAGCACTTTGGCATTGACCCTGCATAGCAGCATACATTACAGAAATACTCTGCCTCTCCAATGGGCCAAAGCAGCATGTGTTTATGAAATATTTATGACATGCATCAAACTCTACAGTGAGGAACACGCCCATGACTTCAACTTCAGTGCTCCTGAGCAAGGCACCAGACCCTTTAGTAACGCCGCACAGTGGACGGGCTGTGTTTGGACTGGGCAGACTTTTAGGTATGACTGCATGGGACTGTGCAGTGGGGCGTTATTGCGAAAGAGCACATGTTCTCAGCACAACCCTCCCAGGATAAATAAAGGTCTAGAAAACACACTTAAGCATTGGCCTCTGACTGCAGAACATGTAACAGAGATATTCTGTCATCCTGTTGGGACTCTCCAGCATCTATTAGTCTATGATTTATTCCACATGCTCTTATTTTGGTCTTAAATCAATGTGGAATTTGATTTTTGTACCATGTAGTAATTTAGCTCCATGCAGTCGATCTCATTCTCAGCTGTGGTGATGTTTATTACTGTGCCTCAGCCAAGGAGGTTATGTCTTCACGCTTGTTTGTTGGTTGGCTTGTTTGTTAGCAAGATCACACAAAAACTACTGGATGGATTACCATGACACTTTATGGCAAGTTTTGGTCCTTAACTGTGGGTACAGGTCTGCAGAAAGGGGGAGGATCCAGGATTTTTGGTGGCACTTTCGTTAACTTTGCAAAATTAATTTTTGTAAATTTCTGAAGGAAGTAACTGTGGATCTAGATCTGGAATTTTTTGAAGGTACACATACAAATCCAGAATCAAATTAACTAACATATAGTTTCATAGGTAAGGCTGTTTGTGCTCTACTAAGTGGCAATGGTTTGTTTGTCTTTTGGAAAAATTAAACCAAAACTTCCGGGCGGATTAAAACAAAAGTGGATGTGGTCTGGGCCCGGGAAGAAACCCAATAAATGTTGGTGCTGATTTCCAAGAGAAGAAAAACAAGTTTAGTGTGTGTACTTTTGTGTAGATTCAAATAAGAAATCTGGATCTAGTGAATTTTAATGTGGTTTTTTAAGGTGAGTGTTGGGTTTTGGCAGAGCTATCTGCTTTCTGAGTGCCATTCTTTACTGTTGTCATAACAACAAACACAGGATGCCTTGAACAAGACACCAGAGGAAAACCATGGGTACTTCCTCAAAGAGTGAGAGGGTGTGGTCAGGCGTCATTTCCCACACTCACTGTCCTAACCCCTGACTTTAAACAGGGGGAGCTTTTAAAGGTGGAATTTCTAGAAGAAGCTCCACATTCCACACCTGACCAAAAATAATTTATATGCTTCAAATCTCTGAACAAAATTCTCCTCTGATGTAGTTCGGTTTCATGTGATATTTCTTGGTTAAGGGGGGAAAAAAGAGAGAGCGAAAGCGTTAGTGCTGACAGTCGGTGTGAAATTTCTGGGCCTGTAAAATGTAATCAGTACTGAAGGCCTCGGATCAAAATGAATAATGATATCTGGCCGGGGAGGCTAGTTCTCCTTTTAGAAACACAGCCTCTTGGAGCAGATAAGGGGAAAGAAAATAGTTGTTTCGCTATTCTCTTATCAGTGAGAACTGCATAATGTAATCGGACTCAATGGCGTATCAGATCAATCACTCTGTCTGGGTGAGGCTGGAGAGAGGGAGAGAAGTGAGGTGAGAAACAAGACTGACCCTTTTCTTCTCCACGTGGACTTTTCATACAGCACGGTGCAGCGATTCAAATGATACCTGATGAGAGTTAGCATCCCATTTATTAATAGCATTTGTTTGGGGGGGTTACATTAGCCGCTTTGTTGAGATGTAATTGGATTTAACTCATGAAACGTTCTACTCTCAGATAGCACTGCATTTGCCAAACACATTTGTATGTAACAGTACAGTTCTGGCTCTGTTCAACGTGACAACAGGACTACGTCAGAATACAATATGTCAGCTGGAAACATTAAAGAGCAGACTGGAGAAAACCAACAGCTGCAGCTGAGTCTTTCGGATTTAGATTTGATATAAAATATGTTTTCCAGGAGTTCAACTGCTATCAGCGCAGGTTGAGCATCACACGAGAGGCATCGTATCTCCTTCCAGCTCTAAGACATAATTCACTCCCTGAGCCATGAATCCAGCAAACGCCGGCCGTCTCCATTATTTTTGCACATTATTCTGAATGTGGGCGCGCCTGCCTTTGTGTCTGTACAGAGCAGCGCCTTGGATGACTCTTTCTCCTTGAACAATATCAAGCGGAGGTGTGAGATGATTTCAGATTCAGCCTGTTGTCTGTTTCCCCGGCTCAGCCAGCATCTGATTACCAGGACCTTGTTGTGTTGTCTGGAGAATGCAACAAAGAGGCGAGGTGAGAGTTGAGAGAAGGGGAGAGAGGGAGAGAGAGGGAACAGAGGAAGGGTATAGCTCTCGGGCGTGCGACCACAACAGCGCATGGCACATCCGTCGAGATGACTCTCTGGGGACCAGCTGTGGAATTCTGGAGCTAATTGAAAAGGCGGCTCCGACAAATTTACAGGCTCCCGTTTCTTTGGGAAACACAAGATAATGGAATTCTCCCTCTTGCATCACTTGCCCCCAGCCACACCACTTTACCCATTTATACTTTGTTTTCCCTCCTTTCCCTTTTTGCTCAATATCTCCCGGCAGTCACCGTCGTGGTGTGTGCTAGTGGTGCCCACAGCCGAGCGGTAGGCGCTTACTATGCCAGTCACTTCCTTCCATCTCCGTGTCCCTGAGAGACCTAATTGATATTCCAAAGCCGAGTTGGAGCTGCATCTCAGGCTCACCTTAGTCATTAGTGAGCCCCACAGGGCTGTTTGCATTATAATCTCTGATTTAGATTGTGTGTTGCCTCCTTGTCCTTCCCTCGAGGCTGAGCTGCGTGTGCAAGAGGCCGACGGTCTGCGGGATCCGAGCTGAAATTAGCCCGTGCCTCTGAAGTTTGCATCTGAGATAAGGGTTACGAGCAGTGAACTCGCACTTAAACAGACCGATCAGATGAGCAGATAAATACCCAGCCCCTCTGCCTCTGTCACAAGGTGTGAGGAGCGAAGGTCAACATCTAAAGGTCCATCTGGACACTTGTATAGTAACGACAGACATGAAAGTGCTTGTTTCTCATCCTATCTGACTTAATTATGGAAGGAGCATGATAAAGTCTTGGGATCCTCAAGTGCATATTATCAACTCTATTATCAGGTGCATGTTTATGTGTGTCTGCTTTGCTTAATCACATGGTCTTTCCTCATGAGCCTGTTACACAGTGGTGGGATCTTCATCAGTGTGTAACATTCTCATCAGCACCAAACGAGCACACATTTCTCCACACAGCTCTCGGTACCCTCGGCTAAACCAAATCACATATTAACATCAATTACATCACTTTCCCTCACTAATGTTCCCAGACTGTGGGGACGGGCCGCCATTGTCATGGCAATGTACAGTACCTGTTGGAGAATTATCTCTCTGTGTCCTCCCTCCTCCATCCGTATCCTCTAATTTACACCTCATTAGGTCAATGGCATACAGGGATGGAAAATGTTTACCCCCTTGGTAAAATCTATAATGAAGGTTCTGTGAAGTCAGTGCCATCATCATGGAAGGAGGTAGGAAACGTGTCTTCCCATGAACAAAGGTCCGCAGATTTGAGGACACTATTAAAAACAGATGCACATTTTTGCATGATGTTTGGCCAATGACAAAGTGCTGATTAGATATAAATGTCCCATTTATTGTTGCTCATTCTCTTGCTCCTCCTTGATGATCCAGTTGCGCGTATCAGAACAAAGGAAATTACATAACCAGCACTGTTATGTCCAAAAAGATCCCACTGGGAACAATCAAGACCATTTTGGCATTTATGTCTTCATGAGAAGGGAGTTAGAAACCTACTTTAATTGACTCAGACATATGAATATTATAAAAAACACTGGGGCTTTTCAATCCTGGCACTTCAAAATCATGTAGTTTGCTATAATGTGCACTTGTGCATTATGAAACAGGTGGTAATGTCTAACAAGATCCTAAACTTCCTGGCTGCAGCCCTGTTAGCTTTTATTATACCTTATAATATTGAACTCTACACATTACACATATTCACGTCAGGCATTCAGGACCAAGTAAAAGAGTCCTGATGTTGTATAATTGCACTTTACAAATATGATGCAAATTCATGGGCAACATAAAAAAGCTTTTTTTCCTTAGAAAAATAAACGTTTGGTCGATTAGTCCGTCAAATTTATTTTAATTTATAAATTAGAGGATTGCTGCTTCATTTTAATGTTGTGCTATGAAAAAAGGATTAAAATTGCTTAAATGATTGAAGGCATTTAAATTGTTTTTGTCTCCTGGCATGTGGATCCTGGATTCTGAGCCAAGCAGAGAGTGCAGGTGCCTGATGACTCATCTTAAACGAAAATGAAATTAATGGAAAGCAGGTGGGTACTTCAAAGGCGGACGGCTCCAGCGGTATGACCACATGTACTCGCAAGTTCCAACCTCAGCTGCTGTACTGTATCTCTGTATCTCTAAGATAAAGAATAAATAGATAATGATTGTGCTTCTGCCTTAGTATTTTCATATCTGGTACAGAAAGTACTCATTAGCATGCGCTGAAATAATGTATATGTTTATATGAGTCTGGGCTTTTTTGCATAAATACCTAATTTTCTTCTTATTGTGTCTTTTTTGTATCCTTGTGTTTTTTTGAACAAGGATTATTTTATCCGACCTACTTTAACTCCACGCTATCTTAAATCAATGCTCCTAAGCGTGACATTCCTTAATGTTTGGATGTAATAATAATAATAACAATAATAACAATAACAATAAAGGATTCTTGCCATGACCCCAAATAATCTTTGCAAAATAGCTGGAAATGTTCCACACAAAATGCAGCCACAGCAATCTTTTTAATGTTTTTCCACCAGATTAGAGATGGGAGGGAAGCTGCAGGACAACAAAACGCTGAATGCGTCAAATTCTTTATCAGACTTCAGGAAGTGGTTTATTGTCATGTCATGTTTGAAAGTTAGGCATCACAGCAGTCTCGATGGTTTTTCCCTGAACAGTATCTACTTCGTTCCATTTTAAATCCTCGATTACAAATGGAGGGCATATAAAGAATGTGCAGGAGAGGAGATGTTCTAAATATAACTTTTCTCATAAGATCATTTTATTTTTGAAATACGGAGGGATCATATATATAAAATATATATTGCAGAACACAACCTTTGCAACATCTGATAGCTACACATTTTAAATAGATTTTTTTTCCATAATCTTCATCTCTCTTCTCTTTATGAGAGAATGTGTAGTCAGCTGTTGAAATTAGCATCTGCACTGCACTGTGCAAAACCATGTTTCCTTGGAAACCAGGAATCTCTTGACACAAATGTGCTATCTGCTTGATATTAATCAATCTCAAAGCTACGATCACTTGATTATACCCATTCCCTGGTTTCAGTTAAAGATTAATTAATAAAATACTCTATGGATGCAGAATAAGTTTTAATTTTATATTTGTTAATCAAACAAAACATTAAATTGTTAAAGTCTGGACTTTAAACAGTGTTAAGTTAGTTTTATGATCACATGTGAGAGCTTGTACACTGTGTTGACTCTGACTGACTGAGGTTGAATGTAGGTCTCAGTATGGAGCGAGCATCTCTAGCTCTGCAGCTAAAGGTTGCACGCAGCAGGATACCCACTCCCTGGATTTTCCTCCTGTGCTGCACAGTCACTCAGATCAATGCGTTCTTTCACCGCACTTCACAGGGTACATGGTGTTTCTTGCACACAGGAGACGCACACAGCAGTCACACAAAAACAACCAACCTTGCCTCACAACTTAGTCTAATCTCTGTGGAATGTTTCAATGACAGCGTTTCAAGGAATTCCGTGGCTCTCTGTCGGTCTGCCTCTGTAAAGCAGCAACTTCTATCTCAGAGGATAATCTCCTGGGATCAATCTGTAATTAAAGCAGAAACGCCTCAAGCCCAATATAACCACTGAAATGTCGAAGGGCATGTAAGACAAATGCAAAGAGTATGAAATGAAACCAGGCCTCGTCAAAAAAAATAGGAAAAAGAAAGGAAGAATCCAGGCTTTGAAAAGAACTAAACAAAGTGGGACCGTGTAAGCTCAGAGTTTGACACCGTTTCTCCATTTTGTGGCACTTCTCAACATAAAGTATTACAAAAACATCTACTGCAAGATGGTACAGAAAACAATTCAGTAAAAAAAAAGTTTCAGTAAATCACCTGGAGATAGAATATTTGCTTCTGTAAATTAACAGTTAATGTTAAATATGTGGTACAATCTTAAAAGTGATATTGCTGACCTCTCGAATGAATACAACTTAACAACATAACAAATGAACTCAATAAATCTAGTAATTATCATTTAAAGTAAAAAGTGTGTGAGTGGTTGTTTGTCTATTAGTGTCAAGCCTTGTGATAGGCTGCTGTCCAGGGAGTATCCTGCCTCTCGCCCAATGTCAGCAAGGATTGGCTCCAACTCCCCCCGCGACCGTCAAAAGAACAAGTGGTATAGATAATAGATGGATGAATTTTGTAAGAGGAAGATGCAAGATCTTATATACATTTTACACAGATGATACCATTATCACTTCAAAGTACATTTTTAACATGTCGTTCACTGTCAAAATCAAATAAATATAAAAAAAGGTTATGCAAAGTTGTAAACATTTTCTATCTTCAGTCAAGAATGTGTCTTTCAAAAGTGAGTTTAGTCGTCGTAGTGTGATGGAGCCGCTCATGGCAGTAGAGCCAGATGTAATGTATACTGTAAATATATACATATTGATACCATATCCATATTCATGCGCTCCACTGATGTTGAATCTTCCCTTTGTAGTTTGTAGAGCCAGATCTTTTTCAGGGATCTGTTTCAGTGAGACAAAGTGAACACTGACTGCTACAGCCCCGTGGGTCTGTTGTCCTTTCTCTGCTCTGTGATTGTTGCCCATGTAAACCAGTCCAAGGAAACTACTGACTTTGATAGCAACGGTGAGACCTGGTTGTGTCTGCGTGCACAATCAAGGGGAACAATAACCGAGCTGTTTCAAATCCCACCGGGATTGTGCTAACTAATGACTTGTCTCTCAGAACATGTGTGTAAATGAGGGTCTCATGGAGCAACAGTGCTTTGACAGTGTTCACAGACAACAACACACACAGTGTTGTCTTGCCGGGGAGCCAGGCATGTATGCATGTCTTTTGTGCATTCAGTGCACTACAGGCAGCTAGGGGAACGAGGGGTGGAGAGGTGTATGTGCGTGTGTTTGTGTGTGTGCGTGCACGTGCCTGTGTGTGGGAGGGCTTTGAACACTTACCTAATTGACCACAGTTTGATATTTCTTAGGGTGGGGTGTGCAGAACACATTTCTCAACATATCTACCACACAAACAGAGAATTGTTTTGAAGGGCTGACATTATTTTCGTTGACATGAGTTCATATCACCGGGGACTACATTCCGTTTATTTACTTATTGTTTGCAAATAACACACACATGACTTATCTCAACAACGCCTTATGCTATATTTTACCATAGGATGCAGTTGAAAAGAAAAGTGTTGTGTATTGTGTGAATTGTATCAGTGGATCTCTGGGACAGGATGCCCCTGTTACCAATTAGGTAATTTTCCATCTGCACATGTTTATTGTAACTGCTAAAGGTTTAAAGGAAAAGCAACGAGATAACAAGCGTTTGAAATAAGTATGAAAATATGGTTCATGGTGTCTGTGCCTGCAACAAGATGAGCAAAGAATTCCAGCCGCTGAACGTGAGATGTCTTGTACAGTATGACTGAATGCCTTCACAGATGGTAATGTTGACTCTGGAGCTCTGGCTGCTGCAGGCCAGGAAACATCACTCGCACTAGGGCCATGTGAGACCACTGTTAAAAAAAAAAAAAAAGTTTGAGACTTTTTCACAGCCCATTGTAAGCAATCAGGCAAATAGAAGCTTGCAGTCTTGTAGTGCACAGGCACTTCTTTTCAGAAGGCAGAGAGCAATGCTCAGTCTACTGACAGGCGAGCCAGCAGACCGACAAGAATTCAGGACATATTCTCATAGCACTAACAGACGGTAACACCACCAGTGGGTCTCCTGAAGCCCACTTTGACTCTCCTGGGTGTGATTGCTCCTGACTGCACATTCATCCTCGTCTGTTGCTGGCAGTGAAACCCTGCAGATGCACTCAACCGCAGGCCTGCTTCTCAACCCTGCATCTGTCTCAGCACTCGCTCTCAAGCTGTGGGAAGACAACCCGCATGTTTTATTGACACAGCTACAGGTGGTTTGAGTTTTAGCCTCTGGTGGACTGGGAGGGTTTATTTCCAGTGTGGTGAGTTGCAGTGTCTCTGGAACCAGTATGTTGTCTACTGTTGTGGGATGTTTGGTGTTCACCCTGCTGGGCTCAGGGAAGGCTCAAGTTGCTGCACAGACTGAGGGGCAGAGCCGGGGCCAGAGTCAGGGCCAGGGCCAGGGCCAGGGCCAGGGCCAGGGCCAGGGCCAGGGCCAGGGCCAGGGCCAGGGCCAGGGCCAGGGCCAGGGCCAGGGCCAGGGCCAGGGCCAGGGCCAGGACAGCTCTGCCACTCCATGGAGGCAGGTGATTCAGTGGGAGAACAATGGCCGGGTGTTTAGCCTTCTTAACAGTGGAGCTGAATATGTCCCTGCTCGAGCAGGGGCCCAGGACAGAGCTCCGAGGGTGGTTGTGGCAGATTCTCATCCGCGCTCACCAAGCAGGCCCCAGGGAGGTAATGTCCGCCGACAGGCCCCTTCAAGAGGATCCTCTGAGACTGTCCGTGGCCAGGCAAGACATCCTTTTGGCTTTGGGCAAGTACCTGATAATTGGAGATCAACTGCAGGCAGCACAGGTGGGAGCCAGTTCCAGGGATCATCTGCCTCTCGCTTCAGGCCATCCACGGGCTTTTCATCCTCATCATCATCCTCATCTTTCTCTTCATCCTCTTATAATGTACCATCCTACCCACAATACCAGTATCCTCAACAGACTCCCTTCCAACCAGTGCCTTATGACCCTAGTTATGTGGAGGCACCAGTCAGGAGCTATGAGCCTCCCTTTCAGCCTGTTGGTGGTGGAGGATATCCCGTTGGAGGATACGGTGGTGGCCCGGCTTATCCTGGAGGAGGGTATGTAGGTGGTGCAGCCCCAGTGCTCCCTGGCTCCCCATCCGACTTTACTGACGATGGCTACCGCTACTTCCAGTCTTACAACTACGGGCCCGTTCCTGCGGTTCCTGCTGTTCCTGCGGTTCCTGCACGTGCCGCACAACCACCATTCGCAGATGGTCTGGACCGCAGATACACCCACAGTCTCTTCAATGGGGACAGTGCTCCTGCTGTCCCTGTCCCCAATCCCAACCAGGCCACACCGATGTTACAGGACAGGACTGGACCGGCAGTGCAACCACAAATCAGGAGCCCTCAATATGAGCAGTTTCCTCCATTTGGAAATCCCCAACCTCCTTTCCTACAACCCATTCCTGCAGGAAGAAATTCTCCAAACTCTGCCGTTGAGAACCCCAATATGAATGTTGGAAGTGTGTACCGGCAGGAACAGATAGGTACAGTATGCTTGGATATCTGTGAACTAACACAATGTATCCTTTATTTCTTATTTTGTTCTGGAAGTCTAACCAAATCTTGAAAGTCTGTGACACATGAGAGGAGTGACAGTTGATGCTGATTTTGAGGAATGTGTTATGAAGCACTTGAAATACTTTAAATTGCCAGGGGGAAAATGGAGTGAGTTTATTTGTCGGCATTCACCAAAGGTATGTCTTATCTTTGAGGCAGATTATCAAGAGACCACTATGTGATCTCTGTTATTGCTGGACATATGAATTCAAAATATTTCGAAACCCAGGAGTCTGGAGGGATGCCAGCCCTCCTCAAATACTCTCACTCTATCTCTTTCATGTCAGATATATGAAGTAATCAGAATGAAACAGACGCTCAAAAGTCTGACGTGTATTGCGTTTGCAAACAAAGTGAAGTGGACGCAAGGTTCATCTTTTCCCACATGTATGGTTATTAGAACCAGGTGTTGAGAGAGCCCTGCCAGTGTAGAGAGAGAGAGAGAGAGAGAGAGAGAGAGAGAGAGAGAGAACACACACAAACCACTGTGTTTCTGTGAGGGAGGTTCTGTTCTGTAAGAAAGAGGTTCTAAGGCGTGTGGAGTTTTGCAATAGGGGTGACCTCATAGTGGGGCTTGTGACGGGGGGATGGGGGTGGGCAGTGGTTGCCTCTCGGGTTTGAGGACAGGGAAGAGGAAAGATGAGGGGTGGGGGGTGGGTGGGGGGCTACAGCTCTTCACCATACCCTGAGGACGAGGGAGAACATGGAAAGTCCCAGTAACACGTGGGGTCCATCGCTTCAGCTACAGTAAATCGAAGAAATATTTAGGCAGAGTTATTTGGAGGTGGGGGTGTGTGAATGAAAGTGTGGAATCACATAAACTCTTTCTGTAGCAAAGCAGACAGCTTCTGTAAACCTATTAGCAATTTATCAGGAGACGAGGACCTCTAATGAAACTCTTAATTATGCAAATTTAGATTTTCTGTTGTGATCTCTGTTGTGCTGTATGTTTTGCAAACACCATTTATTAGACTCTATAGAGCTTGGAACCATTTATACAGCACAGAAAGCCAACATATTTGCAGATGCCTTGGTGCTCTCTGTAATCATTGTGATAAGGATTCAGCTGTTGGGAGCTGTTGAAGAGTTGACATTTTTATTGCACTGCCTCATGGCACAGAAGCTATTCCAGTATTGTAATAACTACGGTGATCTCCAAGTTTTAAACTGACTAATAACAGAGGTTGTACAATATTATCTTAAATATATTGTTGTGTGGTATCAGAGGCAGTTAGGTTCAGGAGGCAAATATCAAAATTAAAATCAATATCCGTGTCCTGAATACTAATGAAATAATCTGTCAATTTCATCATTGTTGCTACTGAGTACATAGAATTTGGGTATGGACTTAACATTTACAATGCAGATAACTGCAGTAATTAAGTTTACGACCGAAAAACAAGATTCATCACATAGTTCCATCCTATTCCTTGTGTTACCCAAATAGAAAAAAACATGTAATGTGTTAAAAGCACAAACACATTTAGACCATATGTAAAAATGGCATTTTCTGGATTTGGCATCAGCCAGGCACAACAGCCAATAACTAATGGGGACAATGACCTCAATTAATGTGGATGGTGTGTGTTCAAAGGTCAGGGTTTGCTTTAAGCATCAAATGCACTTTCATTAAGGCTAAAGAAAGATGTGGTTTTCAGTAAGTCTGCATAATGGCCAAGCTATGCATCTTGCAGCAAATCATCATTTCATGTCACTCTTTGTTACTCTCACACTCCCTGACAAATTCAGCAGCATAGGTTTGAGTGAATAATTCATCAAGGCAGCAGCGAGGCAGCACCAGTTATTTCACTGAGCAGTTTCATATCTTCAACTGAAAAAAACATTTCAGTGTAAACAATTACTGATATTGATAATGACAATGATTATAATAATAATTATAACTTGCATTTATATATCACCTCAAGGTATCCAAGACAGCTTTACAGGAAAAAAATACAAAAACAAAGAATAGATTTAAATACTTTACACTTAAATATATTGATCCATAATATGTCAATTGACCACCAGAAATCATTAGGTTGATAAGCCGAAAAATAGATTCACTCGTGTTTATTGTAATTAGAAAAGGTAGAGCATGAACTGTCTGACGAGGGAAGTTGTGAAAGTATTGATGATGTGATTTCTGTTTTTTCATTGTGAGATAACCTCAATAAATTCAAATCTGTCAGTCCTCATAGCTCATAGCTTAAAGCAGGAGCATCAAGAGAGGGAGCCCTCATGTCTTTTATGACGCTATATTATGTAGTTTAAAAAGCCTGGCAAGATCCACTTCCTTCCCTCTGTGCCCCACTTAGAGTGTAATGTGTGGCTTTGTCACATGCTGTCGAGAGCTGATCAGCTTTGGCTTCTCAATACATTTTATCTCTCTGAAAGAGACCCAATTTCCCATTTCAAAAGATTAGAGGGCAGAGAACAAAGCCTTCTCAGGGAGAGCGGCCGGGGAAAAAATGGAATTGAGGGTGCTGTTGGAAAACCTCAGCGTTTCACACTGGTCTTATAGTGTTTACATGGTCTGGCCCAGGAAACTTCACGCTGTCCTATATGTCGGCCTCAGTGAGACAGCTGTCAGATGTGATGTTTACACTACACCCGCAAAAAGGCAAGGCATTTATCTAAACTTGCAGCTGGGGAGGCAAGAATCACCTGGTTGTCAAAAGCCGGGAATGGAAAAAAGAAGGGATACTTCCTATCTGGGTTACATAAACACATCATGAATATAGCCCTTCATGTTTCCTAAAATAAAAGATAATATTGTTCAGGGCAAAGGCTAGAAACTAAAGGATGTACATCATTTTCGTGATTATGTTAATGCTTCCAGGCTTAGAGGTCAGATGGTTTGAGTTTGAGTTGCCTGAACAATCTCACATTAAAACATGTCTGGCCTTTATGAGCTGAACAGAGAGGGGTGATAAGCCATGCCAGAGACCCCTGCTGGCAAGGCCTTTAATGGGAATGAGATAGAAAGACATCCACGTTGACAAGTCAGTCCCGCCTTTTTTTTTTTACTTGCTCCTCAGGTTTTCCGACGTCTTGGTCAGCGGCCCACTTTAAAAACTGGAGTAGTGTGAGATCACTGTTGTTTTACCCTGGCACGCACGTTCTCCGGGTCTGTGTTTCTGTCTGCCTCACTTGCTGAATCACCGCTGCTTCTCTCCATCTCTTCATCTCAGTCACTCGATCACAGAAAGCAAAGTATGAGAAACACTGGCTGCATTACATCAAGCCTTCCTGTGATGACTTGGAGATTTAGCTTTGATATTTCAAAGTTTTGCCTTTTTTACCAACAGATTGGGCCCCTGTGATTACAACTTCTCATGCTATGTTTAGTCTGCTAAAGTTTAGTCTGAAATAACACATACATGTTAAAGTTGAGTCGTGAAGGTTCACGTTATGTTGACAAGAAAGCAAGAACTGTTTTCCTCAAATGATAAAATATATTTAGAACTAACATATTGTTGAGTTGATGCGTTATCAATCTAAAATGCCGTATGAATGTAGCCTTTAACTATTGAGAGGTCCAGGTTTACCATGATGTTCTCTAACCCTGATCATCCCTGTCTGAGAAGCACATTCGCGAAAAGCTTCTTATTAAAAAAACATGATAATAATCAGGAATGCACATTGATTAGTGCCCAATGGTGTTCTCTGACCCGGTCTTGAAGTGCAGGCCCTGTCACTGCATCATCAGCCATCGAATCCTCCATCAGCACCACCATATATATTTCACAGGTTATAAAAAATTTATAAGAAATGTGCAGTTTCAGGCTGAAATACAGAAATTAAAAGTTGACATGTCGTGACAAAAAAATCAGTCATTGACAGCTGGATTATTTTAGTTACCGCCGCCACAGAGGTTATGTTTTCACCCGTCTGTTGTTTTATTTCTTAAAAGACTACTGAGCTGATTTTCACCAAACTGGTGGGAGAATGGGACATTAACCAAAAAAGAATCCCTTAAATAACTGGGTGAATCCAGTCAATGGGGCAAATACAATGTTGTGTTTCTTGACATTCTCCCCCATTTCCCAGAGAATAATTCATGGATCTTGACAAATACAAATCTGACCTATTTTGTGAACTAGTATCTATGAGTGTGGATCCAAATAGAAATCCAGATCCAGCAGATTTAAATGCTGGATCTTAAGGGGACTGTTGGGACTTGGTGGAGGTGCAGTCTATTGAGAGCCAGTCTAATTGTAAAGGAAATCATAAAAACGTTGCTATAAATACATTTTATGAGCTTATTTACTTCTTTTGAGGTGTTAAAGTAATTATACTTTTTTTTTTGTTGTTATTTTAAGAAATTCCACAAACGTGTGTGAACGAACTGCTATTCTTCTTCATAAAAAATAAATAGAAGTTGTGAATGACTATATAGGATATATGAACAGTCTTTCTATCTTTTCAGGTTTTCCTGACCTGGTTCCTGATCCCAATTATGTCCAGGCCTCGACATACATCCAGAGAGCGCACATGTATTCTCTCCGCTGTGCTGCAGAGGAAAAATGTCTGTCAAGGTAAACTCAATTCTGGTCGCCCTTTACCGCCAAGCTTTGATTTATTTATACATTTCTTTACTTTTTCAGTGGGTTCATTCTCATGTCGCAGCATCTAGAATGTTCTTGCACCTACAGGTTATGTTTTTTTATGTTTTCTGTGACAACTGTTTTCATTGTAATGGTTATTCCTGCATCTTCAGGGCAGAGTTGTGGCTCAGTGTTTAGATCCATTCGAAAATATCAAATTTAGGTCAAAATAGTATCACATAACCAGACCTAACTCCCCAACACTGTCGTAGTGCTGGAGAATGGTGTGGCTGCACCAATTATCATTCCTTTACACGGGATATAAGTTCTCAGTATTGTTTGTATTTATTTGACCAATCACAACTGTCACCTGGGGGCACATTAAACCCAGGATGCATGTTATTAAATTGGTTTATTCTCTTCAAATGAAATTCTCATTAAAACAGTTAAAGACATATGTTGACTTAGTGGTTGCATGATCCAGATCTTTGGCAATTTTTTCAAATCCCCATTGCATAACTTGCTGTGTTTTCTGCAGCGAAAGGGATTTAGAAAATTGTAACAGGCCGGTAGCGGTGGGCTTAATCTGCCTGGAATAGGTCCTGAATGGCAGGTTTTTACCTCTTGTCTACATCTGGTGAGTCGGACAAGTAAATTTGAAGCAATAAATTGTGTTTCCTGTCTTGGTCTCTGATAGACTGGTTCCATGTTCAGGTTGCACTCTGCTTCAGTACTTTACAAACATTTGTTTTTATGAACTTTATGTACCCTTTGAGTACCTTTACCCATGGAATTAACCATTCACAATTCAAAAATAGCCCAAAGAAATATATCCATTCTATGAAATAATATCTGAAAGAGGTCATGCATTATGTTCACCAACAGCATAACAGTAAACCAAAATACTAGTCACCTCCAGGGATCCAGGCTGCTTTTGGTTTCATTGCTCTGTGTCTGTGGATAGAATCCCCTGAGCCCCAGCCCTGGGCCCTTTGACTGTCTCTGCACTAAGGACACTATTGAAATGATGGAAGTGTGCTGTCCCCATTGCTGCTCTATTTGCCCTCTTCCCATCAAAAGCACAGCCATCCCTCAAAGCCCTTTCATATCCTGTCTGAGTTTGCAGCAATCACATACAGATGGGCTGTTGTAATTTGCCTTACATTCGAATGTCAACAGCCACAAGACACACGCCTCACATCTTGGTGGTATTGAAGTCCTGTGCCTCCTTTTTCGCAAAAAAATCGAGTGTTCCCTGTGTCCATGTTAGAAATGTCGAGAAATGGCTGTTATGTGTAAAATGAATTATTTAATAAATATCCTCCTGCTTCCAAGCCTTTTCAAATCTGATCCTTTTTTTCCTTCCTATTCCTTGTCTTAGTTATGAGAAACAGACATGCTTCTTGCAGCCACTTGTGCAGTTTCCCCTCACCGTTTTCTTGTTTGTTGTATGTCTCTGCCTTTCAGCTCTGCCTATGGCCCTGAGACCAGTGACTACGATGTAAGGGTCTTGCTGCGATTCCCACAGAGGGTGAAAAACAAGGGCACTGCCGACTTCATGCCGAACAGGCCACGTCATACCTGGGAGTGGCATAGCTGTCATCAGTAAGTGCTTAATACAAAACAGATTTTATCCTATCAGCTTGTCGGGCTTTGCTCACAATAATATCATCTGCTGTGGTAACCAGGGAGTCGACAAGCACTTCTTTGTCAGTCTGATTTTATTCTTACACATTGTATTTTTTATGTCTGTACATATTTGCTGGTACATAACAAACAGATGGTTGCTGTTTTTGGTTTTATAAGTTGTAAAGGTTGTAAAATTCCTGATGTAGCTGTTGTTAGAGGTGAATTTGTGAATAATAATGTTCTATGAATAATATTTAAATAATCTACTGAATCATGATAAATGGTGTTTTGCACTTCTTGCTCCAGTCAGGAAGAGTCTTGACTATTTTATTTTTTTAACATCTACCCAGGCAACAGCAAGTAGAAATATAGGGTGAAAAAGCAAGCAAGCATGTTGGTACACAAGTTTCAGGGTTTTAACATCATCACCTATGAACCAATAAAGCTGTAAATAGGTGGAATAAGGGGCAAGTGAATGCAGAGATATAATTAAAGGTACATTATGTAACTACTCTGGTTTTTTCTGGACAATATTGTTATCTCACTAACTTTAAGGGCATAAAGGCAGCATTAATAGCTAGAGGTCTAAACAGCTGGGACACCAACATGACACGATATTACGTGGCCTGCGATGGGAAGCTGAAATAAGCTTTAAATTCAAACTGGATATGGAATTCATGAATTACTTTGCTGATTTAAAAGACTCCATTCATTTCAGTGGATATGTGAGCGTTGACTTTCATTCAGGTTTTATTTACTTTCCATTGAACGGAGTTGCTTTTTAGCATTTCTCCAACACCTTTCAACTACATCTCCAATTTCGCACATTGCTGTTTGGAACTGTTTGATCTGGTCTTGTTCCTGAGCTAATCAGTTGCATCACCTTCAGTGCACACATAATAGTTTGTTGTCCTTAATGGTGTCTGTGGCCCTTGCAGGATTCATTTCATTCTGACTAAATGGAATGATAGCCATAAGCCAGGGTCACAGAAAAGTTTGCTTCCAGCAGTTGTCAGGCAGTGCATGTTCATGTGTTTTGAGGGGATAGCTTAGATGACAGGGCTGATGAGGGGGCTGGGTGTATCAGTTATGTATTTTCAAATTGTAGGCTGCTCTTGCTTACCACCCTAGCTCTAAATATGTACCTCTGTTCATTCAGTACGCTGGTAGTCCAAGCTGTCACATTCAATTCAATGCAAAACTACGACATACAAGCAGTGAACCCAGGGTTAATATCTCAGCATCCAATTATTACTGACATAAGTATCAGATCAGAAGTGCCCTTTCTCGCAATGTTACGGAATGTGAATCCACACCAAGATTTAATGGGTTCTTCTTTGGTCCATTTGTCATCCTTTTGTGGAAATCCATTCTGTTGTTTTTGTGTGATTTTGCTTAGTAGCAGACTTTAGTGAAAACGCGAGTGAAAACCATCTGTAGTGGAAGTAGTAAGGTGAGTTTCCAATGATCCACTGCTCTAAACTACTGATTCAGTCGATGACAGGAGTGGTTACCTTTGAAAAATGTTTTTTATATACAGTGATCACCTCTAGATCAAACTAACTGACCTTGTATAAAACAAGATCAGCAGCTCTCACCCACTCATCACTGGGAGATGACTGTAACTCAGCCCTCATGGTCCCAGCTGGCCTCATTATATCCAGTGGACACTAGAAGAAAAAACGCGGTTTATAAAATATTATAGCGTTTACTTGTCATTTCTCTGGTTAGTGCCCACCCCCAAAGGCGTAACCTCGGCACTAATGTTTTAAATGCCTGGGTTCATGGTGGGTTTGCAGGGCAGTTGGAGTCCTCTGTTGAAGTGGAGCACTGTGAGGTTGTTGACTTTGAAAGTTTGCACACAGTATGTTTCATTATGCTGCTCTAAAGGGGGGGGGGGGGGGTCAAACCTATGGAGTTCATTTGAGAGTCAACCACGCGTGAAATAGAACAACGGGTCGATACACTCTCCAATTCCACTGTACATGAAAAACGATGATATTAAACGTTGTGGCTTTGATCAATTCAGAGAGCAGTTATCTCCCTCTCTCTCTTATTGTGTCTTCCTCAGTGGACAGACTTTAGTTGGTTGAGCCGGAGCGGCACTGGCTCAGATGGAGCAGCTCTGCAGGGACTGCTGATGAGGTGATTCAGAGGCTATCGTCATTGTTTTACGACACGATATTCCATGTGGACTGGGCTCTTATCACACTTCCAGAGAGTCCGCCCGTGCACTGACGCTTTATTGTACCAGGCTGTGTGCTCTATACTGTCCTCATCTTGGAGGAATGTCGACTGGCCGTTTGGAGATTGGCAGTGTTGTTGCTGTCTCACATCAGTCTGCATTTACACAGCAGTTCCCAGGGGGCGGAAAGCCAAGGATAATCATTCCACTGGCTTGTGTGATCGGAATGACAAATCAATCCATTCCTCCTGTCAGGCTGTGACACCAGATCAAACAACTGTTAAGGGATATGGGTTACTGGGACGCTGCGTTTGGTTACAAAGAGATCTCTTTAGGGGGAAGAAAATCTCGAGCTCAGATTCTCACAATAAACTTCGCTGCCCCACATTTTTGTCGAATAAGCTGTGTGGTTGACAGCTTTACTTCTCCCTACATTCACTATTGAGAATTAGAGGAAGGGAGGGGAACAGCTTCCTCTTGTGTATCACAGGCTGTGAAGATGATGGAATCCTGTATATATTTTTTTAAAAACCAATATGAGGAAACAGAATTCCACATCGACCTTTGTTGTCATACCAATTAGTGTGGGAAGCATGACCGTAATTGAAATTAACTTTTATTTTCTACACTTCAAAAGTTATTCAAATAGTTCTTCATCTATAACTCCAATGTAATAGTCAACTTCATTAAATGTAGAGATAGTTATCTGTTTCAGAAACATTTTTTAATCTTCTTTGTTGACATTCTCCTCACGTCCTCAAAGCCATCAATAAATAAAGTTGTCTGAAAGAAAAACAAATAAACAATATCTGTGGCCCTTCCAGTAATCTGGACCAATATTTTAATTTGGTTGAGATTTAATGGTTTAACGTTCTGTTACCAACCAACCTGCCTGCCCTTGCTCTTATTTGGTCAAACAGAGTCTTCCCAAGCCCCGGAGACATACACTGCTGAGGCAGGGACGATAGCCAGAAGTTTGTGAGTGAGTTACTGAGAAGTGAGCTTCCGGTAGTTGTCAGGCAGTGTGCCTTCATGTTTCTTGGGGGCGTAGCTTTGACCAAAGACCCAATTGGAGGGAGTGAAATGTATCAGTTTCATTTTTTCAGGATCATTTTTACTAATCCTAGCTTTGAGCTAAGTGACCTTTGTTAAAAAGGATCATGGCTGCTGTTTGCGCAGTTGCTTGGACATACGTGTTCATATTCTGATTATACTTCATGAAGGACAAACATCAGGCAAAAGCTGCATAGTTCTCTACTGTAGTTTTCAGTTTCACAACCGGAATTGTGATCTGAGCTTGTTTGTCGCGACACAAGTAGAAAATGACTCATGTCTATGAACACAACCTGGAATGTTTAGTACATTACGATTACAAGCTTTTCTTGTTAAGTCCTTTTATGTGTTCTTCCAACACCACATTCTCTGTAGCTGACATCGTCAGTGAGGGAGAATCCAGGAATCCAAGGAGGCCGGGGATTTTTCCAGGCACCTCGTAGTCCAGCTCCTCCCATTCCCACTCTTTTCCTCTGCTTCCTATACTCCGTCTTTCTGTTTCACACACACCATCACATACTGTAGATAATCATCTCAAAATTGCCACTGTAATGAATGTCAGGTTCAGGAACACAAAGGCCCTCCAGTTCCCTCCCTGGTTTGTACAAATATGTGATTGTATACGCTCAATATGAATGTGTACCCATGTGCCCCACAGGGTATATAGAAGTCTATGAATGAACATGGATCCATACATTATCATGTCAACAAATACAAGAGAATAAGTCATGCCCACAGTCACAGTAAAAATGTGTTTAGCCCCAGATAACATCTCCCAGGTGTCTACCTGAGCCTTACTTCTAATTGCGTTCCTTTCCACTGGAAAGAACGAGGCCTTGAATGGTCACTTCACTTCATCAGTGGAAAGTACCCACTTTTCCATCCAGGTCGTCTTTCAGTCTTTAATGACTGTTGGAGTTAAAGCTGTTGCTATGTTGAAACTTGGGCCATGAGGTAACGCGAAAGGACAATATTTATATAGTGTGAGTTAGTCCGACTGTCAGAGAGCCAGTGCTTACCTCACATGCTACAACAACTAAAGTCAACACCACTTAAGTATACTGTATGGCGCCATTTAAGAATCACTGAAGAACGGAAGTGTACCCTTTAGTAAACCCCAAAAGGTTTCTTTAAATTGTGTGTTGTATAATTTAATTTGGGTAAGCCCCTCAAGAACATTTTAACTTTGTTATTCTGATCAACATTTGCTTTAATTCTGATCATTACCTCCAGCAATGAGGTCATTTGTTTTTACTTTGTTGCCTTTCTGTCTTTTAGTTAGCAAGATTATACAAAATATACTGGACGGATTACAAAGAAACTTAGTGGAAAGATAAGGTATGGGTCAGGAAAACACCCATTGCAAATGCAACGGCATAAATGTCACTCTTATGCCACTATTGATTGCAATAGATCTGGAGTGACAGGTACAAAGACTAAAAGCTAAAATGAAGGTTCTCACGAGATGAGAAAGAACATTATACAAGAAAGTTATAGAAAGAATTCCAGGACTTGCTTCTTTTTCTGGGTCTGCGCCAAGATTTTTTCCTTTTCCAGTGCACCATCCTTCAACCAAGATTCTTAGAAATCCTCTCAGAAGTTTTTTGTAATCTTACTGCCAAAAACTAACAGACAGGGGTGAAAACATAACCTCTCTCGCAGATGAAATTAAAAACAGGCTGTCAGCTGTCAAGTGTTGTCAGAACTTAAGAAATCATTATTGTGCAAACTCTTATTTGTTGTTTTATCATAAGTAACTTTGGTAACAAGAAGGGAAATCCCTTTATTGGACACGATTTTTTTTTAAACTTTTTTAAAGGGGAAGATTCCGCCTTCATACATTATTTGAGAGTAGAAACCTCATTAAACTAACATGTAAACACTTCTAGCAATTCCCACTTGGCAGCTGAGATGTTACCTTCTTATTAAATGTTGTATTAATTTAAAAAAGAGTGCCACCATAGTGTGTTCACATATCACAAATCTGTTAGCTGGGGACATGCCTTGTTCATACCTCTGGGATACTGTATTCCGCTATTAACAATGACTGACAGTTAATTAGATAAACTTGTTTTTTTTAAATCTATGGGCCCTGGACTTGAGCATTTTTTCTGTGTGGGTTGAGCATTATGATGCATACAGTGCAATACAACAACAGTATGCAATCTAATAATTCAATACAAACTCTTTCCATAATGGCCATTGAGTTAGATGAACACCTTTCTGAGCTTCATAAACGTTGGATTTATTTGTTGAGCTGCTGTAATTAGATTACAATAGATTTTGCTATCTGGGAATTCACAGTCTTATCATACTGTCTTTGTTGTGCCTGTGACAAATCATGTCATAGATAGAAACCTGATAGACATGCCTCATATTCAGTGCTGCTCCACAGCCTCCCCCTACCTAAGTCCACAAGATTTGTGCCTGTATTTATTCACTTTATAGCAGATGAAGTGTCATACTGGAGAAAACCATTGTTTGCTCATACTGCTGGGTAGTTTCTGCCATCTGTTAACCTATACAGTTTCGGACCACATCGCACACAACTTGCTACTATCTCATTTGCAGTGCACATTCCCTTTAGTAATCAGAATCAGTATTTATTGCCAAATAGTTTTACAAATGCAAGGAATTTGCTGTGGTGTGTTTGTGCAAGTATAAATATAAAAAATAGGACACAAAATAAAATATGAAAAACTTCTATGCGCCAAGGAAGGAATCGTGCAATACTTTTGTAAGTGTCATCATTGCAGTCCAGTGATAGGCTCCCGGGCCTTATTGATGAGGCCAGCATCAGTCTGGAGAGTCAACACATTTTTGTGGCGTAGGTTTTGGTCCGAGTAATGATTTTATTCAGGCAAACCTGGCTGTACACACACACACACACATACACACACTTTTGATATGAGCTAATTATTAACATTCATTCATCATTAGTGTGTTAATTTTGTGCTTCAGCTATACTTTATCGTTGCCATTAATTATTATCCATTGTCCTTTCATATTAAATGATGTTTTCACTCAAGGTGCAACATGTCTTACAAACCTGTTAACAAATGAGTTCAGCAGGTTGAATACATAGAAACATGCACTTTTCTTTTGAAATCCACATGTTAACATGTCATTACAATATAATGTATAATAAACTTGATTAACTTCCTCTTGATTATTGTTGAGAAGGCAAACTTGACACATTAGAATAACACTAGAATAAGCTTATACTCTTCTGATTGTTGAACCCGTGTCCTCTGATCACTCTGACAGGCACTACCACAGCATGGATGAGTTCAGCCATTATGATTTACTGGAGGCCAGCACTGGCCGTAAAGTGGCAGAGGGTCACAAGGCGAGCTTCTGTCTGGAGGACACCACCTGCGACTTTGGTCACCTGAAGCGCTACGCCTGCACCTCTCACACTCAGGTAATACAGCCCACATGAGAGGAAATGGGGTCAAATGGTGATTTGGAGGCTAATAATAAATGTGATTGGTTGAACTAGAAACGAAAAACCAGAAAGCTTCCTGCCCCGAAATCTTGTCCCTCAGTTATGGATTCTGCATATTCACATGTTTTATCTGTAAATTGATATTATTTTACACTACATGCTTTATTGACAACATAGTGATATCCGTCCACTGTGGTTTTGCCAGAACAAACTTTTCATTAGATTACAACAGTTTAGTGCAATTAAGTAAAGAGTTAGGTTAGCGAGAGGTGGATTTATTTAATATCCTACTTGTGTTTGTTGACCTAAAATTCCTACTGTTTGTTGCTCAGATCAGTATTCCTCACCTGTGTTTCCCTCACCACCTTATTTAATTCAGGGTCTGAGCCCCGGCTGCTACGATACATACAATGCTGATATCGACTGCCAGTGGATCGACATCACAGACATCAAACCTGGAAACTACATACTAAAGGTAAGACTGTGTGGGTCATGGCTCATGGAAGACCGTGGGGGTCTAAGCTACCAAAACAAATTGATCCAGGTTTTAAAAGAGTTATAAAGTTCAGAAGTTGTTATGTTGCTAGTTATTAAGCATTCTTCAAGTTGCAGCATTTCGTGGCTCAGTGGCTCTGCATCCCCATCCAACACACTGTCTATTTTCATGCATATTTGATTTGGTCAATATGCTTGCAAGATGTATAGCAAGCACACACAAAAAAAATCTATTCACAATTACATCCAGTGTTAGTTCTCCCAAATACATTCTTTTGTGAAGTATCGTTGGGCCAATTATTTGTTTGTTGAGATTCATGGTGAATTGTAATTTGCTGTCCTTCCTTTGTCTCCAGCTCCAGGTTAATCCCAAATTCTTGGTAAAGGAATCAGACTTCACCAACAACGTGGTCAGGTGTAACATTCACTATACAGGACGGTTTGTTCGAACAACCAACTGCAAGATAGCACAGTAAGTAACATGGTTTGTACAGTTTCATTTCATGTTTAGTCATTGATTATTATAATAGAAAAACTCTAAAAATCTCCCGTTAATGATTGAGTTTTGATTCTTGGGCAATTTATAGACATTGTTCTTTTACAGAAACAGAACTAAAAGGCAAACTTGAAATCAGGGCTTGTGTCATTTTCCCGAAGATGAGTTACAGTGAACCACATGACAAGACGAAGGCTAAATGCAGTTTTATGAAGATCCTCACAGTGTTTTGAATTACTTAGAGGACTTAATGGGTTCCTTGGCTGAAATATTTGATGACAGGAATTATGGTCTCCAGTTAAAATCTAATGCCTATGAAACCCCTCATATTTTTCCTCAAAGGAAGAAGGGGTGTTGAACATGATTGCACTCAGAATTACTATTACATCCTTTTTACTATTATATGACCTCATATAGAGAGTGGGTACAAACAGGCAGAACGTCAGTAGGTTCAAGTGCTCCAGTCGGTCTTAGTCAATGGTACAGTGAAATAAAAAATATGGCTGCCAAAGCATTAGCAGGGATCCAGAAAACTGGATATAGTGGTTAGATTTCGAAGTACTGTTGCCAATACAGCAATTATATGCAAAGCAAATACTAAGAGCCTTACTACCAGAGGTGTCGCAACAGGGTAGGCCAAGAAAGCAATTGCCTCGGGCTCACAGCTTAGAGGGGGCACCATGAATGGCTAATTATGAAAGTCTACACCAACGACAATGTTGTGAGAACCATTTTAAATTCTATCATCAGCTGCGTACAGGAGACTGCAAAGAAGCTATGATTTTAAAGCACCTAACGAGGCCCCCCAGTTTGATGGAGGGTCCCCAGGTCACTTTTGCCTGGAGCCCGTGCCTAATATCATTATAGTTATTCTAACATGACTTCATTTCAACAATTTGTTTTGACTTTCAACAAAATTGAAACCTTTACAATAAACATTAAATTATAACTTAATATAGTTTAGTTTTGTTTACTTTAGCTTAGCTTACATTTGAAATTAGATGTTGCTTTAATGTGTGTGTGTGCAAACCATTACTCAACATAAGTAAGCCTGCATGAGGCTGTAGTGATACTCTCTTGTTTCCCCCCTCGAAAAAAAAACTGTTCCACATCCAGAACTTATTACCAAAGATCCTCTTACCTGAAGCACATATTAATATTTTAGTCTAAACAACAATATTTGGGCCTAAATCAAACCAAATTTGACTATTCCACAACCTAAAATATGTGTTTATTATTATCACCATGAGGATGAAGGCTCATTGCTGTTACTGCCATGATCCAAAGTCTTGTATCCGAGGGTTCAGACAAATTACCTATTGGTGTTGAGGTTTACAAAAGACAAGATCTAAATACCACAGTGTGGTAATCAGACTAATATAATCTCCAGTCATTAGCATTTCTGGCTAAGTAACTTACTTCTAATGCAACTGAGCGGGCAAACTTAATTTAGAAGGCTCAATTATCTATATTTTAGGTTGTGTTCAGCTCACACAAAAAAAATACAAGTTATTATAGCAAGAAACATTTATGGAACAAAATTTAATTGTCAAGTCAAACTCACATACAAAATAAACAGCTACATAGAAAAATATAATGCTTTAGGCAACAGAAGAGAGTTGGGTATCCGTTCATATTTGTTACATTCAGTTTAGACAAGCCAAGCCTCTTACCTTATGGTGGGGATAATTCACAAATGTGCATTAAAGGGATAACAGTGTGTAAACAGTTTCTTTAAAATGTTCCAAAGGGACCAAACAGAAACACATTGTGTGTTAATACAGATCTAAGTGTTAAACAAGATCTATGTGATGTATACTATTTGGTTTTGGCCTACCTATCACTGTATGTAAGTTACATTCTTTCCTATTGTGTAAAAATCCTTGAGTGAATCTGGAGCCCTACATCTCCTCTGAGTGTTTTTTGTTTATTTCACAGGTCTTGAACAGGCACTGGGAGGCTGCCACACGAGAGTGCCCCTGATTGCTATTCCGTTGAAATGTGAATGGAATCCATTTGTTGTTAGTTCATTGTTGATGTTGTTTGTCTCTACTCTTCTTTTGCTGTTTTGGTATGCTGCACCTGTGCTGAACAAGTGCTCTCCGGCACTGAGAAGAATGTCAGGGGGAGAGGGTTATTAGACACACAATACATATTATACATCGATATCACAATAATGAACCAACAATTCAGATCCCTGCAAACAACAAACTATATTGCAACCCTATCGATCAGGTTTGGACACACATTTGGACATATTATTGACTGTCAAAGACAGCTTTACTGTATCTGCACACATACATCTATACGCACACCCCCCACACAGTGGCTCTCCTTGAATTTTAAATAAAGCATAAAATTGTGCTAGTGCTTTAAGGAGTGACTCTTAACAGGTCAGGGCTCAGATGAAATCCCCCCAAAAACTAAATTAGGAGACAAAGTCCTCTCATCCGTGCAGTGTGGGGACAGACAAAGATACCCAGTGAGTCAGAAGAACTATAATGTGTTAGCTTTGTTTTCTGTCTTCACTGCCTCAGTGGATGGGATACTGTGATTCTCTGGGCACATGCTGTTTAATGTTATGTTATCAGCAAAAAGAGGACAGCAAGTCCTATTTTCATTTTTCAGCTCCATCAAATTGTAAAGTCCGGATAAAGACGGACTGTCAATGCTGCGTGCTGCACCCTTGTGTCCCCATTCGCCTTTTCTTATTTCAGTAAAACAGGAACAGGAAGCTCCGCTGGCAGAAAATGGTGCTTTCCAGAAAACAAGACTGGCAGTATGTTAACTCTGTGTTTACACTGTCCTGGAGTCTTTTCTTCAACTACCAACACTGGTCAGATGGCACATATGTCATCTATACCTTTCGAAGAATGTATATACAAATATTCCACACATGCATGACTTTAACGGTGGAGATTATTTTTGTTGTAACTGTTTGTACTTTGTTTATCCATTCTGACCTGTTACTGTAATTTGTGAAATCTTATATATTTTCTTGATAATCTGAATTATACAAAGTGTGTGTGTTATTGGAAGGAAAAAGCACTACTGCTACAGACTTATTATTAATGCAGAGTGCCAGAATGTCGTCTACCTACCTCTCCAACCGAGTGAGCTGTTGATTACTGTTAACTGTTTAGTTTCCTTTGGAGAACCTTGCAATGGCTGTTTCTGACAGCACACAGGAAACCTTCAACACTACTGCTTCTATCAATGTATACATGATCTGGTACAGCAGACAATGACTTACCTATATTACTACCAACCTAAAGTCATAATCTTTAAGATTCCCGGTATTGCTGCGGCACATGTCACAGGTGACACATTCCGTTTAATACTACAGATCCCACAGTGCGTTTTCATGCTGCACATGTTACAAGTAGTTCTCCACCCAATAGAAGGACACAGTAACAGGAGGAGTTGTAGTCAGTTGCCTGCAGCTCTTCATGTAACACATCCCTGTCCTGGTCCTTTCTCAACATATTCCTTTATGCAATATTCCAAACTGAGGAAATGCATGTGAATATTCAGAACTTCTGGTTTCCGTGTATAGTTTCACCAATAACGTTTAATGCAGATTAATTAAAAAAGCCAATAGTTGACTGCGACAATCAAAGCCTGATCAATCTGAATGCATATGCAGCTAGCTGTTAATAGAGATTAGCCAAAATGTTGTCTGGACCTAAAACACCTACAGAAAGTATCATAGTTTGTGTTTTGTGTGGAGAAAAGTTTGAACTCTGAACAGTGTGTGGCAAACTGAAAACTTCCATTGCCTTTATCCCCGGAAGCTTATTTATCGTCAGACAATAGCCAATGGTGTCCTAAATTGTAGCTAATCTGAGTTACCTGAGTATATTAAATCCGAAGCATCAGCATTCTGTTATTGCAGCAGTGATACATTGTAAAGGAAGCAAACAGTAAAGAGTGAGGATGATATCAGTGAGATTTTCCAACAGCAGCACTAATTTACATTCCTGTACTGTTGTGTAATGCATAGAAAAATGGGATTTGACAACATGACAATCTTAAGGATTATTACTTTCAGAATGTGTATGAATGTGATTACTGAACCATCATTTCCCAGCAATAATCTGGATCAAACATTGTCAAACCACCAACATTATTAAATGTGGTTTTTCATTCTGCAATTTCTGCGTTCTGTTTCTAATGTAGAATATGCCTATTGCACCTAGTACATACATATGTCATCTTGTACTGTAAAAAGTCAGCTGTTTAATTTGATCCACTCTGGTAGCTTAAGATTAAACTGCACATTCGCTGAGAAAGATGCATCAACATATGACTCTGACATCAAGTGGAACAACAACACAAACGTAGGTGACAGTTAAGCAGCATCCTTGACATGCAGTGATGGAATTTGTATTCAACACCTGTCAAAGTGTCATATAGGCTACAATAAATGCATTTACACATCTGCTGCGCTCAGAGTGGGATACGAATGCTATTCAGCTTTCTTACAGTGGTGGTTCATTCTTCAGATGAGACCACATCGACAGGTTTACGTTGAATACATGTCAAGTAGATCCAAAAGAAGTGGCAAATGAAAAGTGTGACAAATTATTGGACCCATCTGCTCCATATAAGATTAGGTGAGATTTGTTTAATACATTAAGGCATTTTCCCAGGTGCTGTGTGTGATTTTCTTCTACGCATGATTCAGGCATGGATGCAAATAAGATCTTTACAAATATAGAATAAAACCACACTGCATATATAGTAATATGCCTACAACAGGTGGCACAGGTGCTGTATATACACAAATCAATCCCACCAGTTTTTGATGCTGTTGAAGAGTTTCTGGCTGATGTTGAGCTGTGTCGACGCTGAAAAATATTCTGACTGGTTCATATTTCCATTATTGTCACACACTGTCACAGCACAGCCACAGACCCATTCATCTCTGCAGGTTTACTCTCCGTGACATCTTGATTCTGAACATGACATGGAGCAGGATGCTGTGCTGCAACAATGGGAGAGGAGCTTATGATGTTATCAGAGCTAATGCATCGTTTACAGGCTTTCAATGCAGTTGCACACTTTTCATTATCTAATAGTACCAGTGACTTGAAGAGTAATGGTGATGATATGACCCACTGTCATGTGGAAATGTGAACCAGGGAAGAGCACTTGTAGAGTTATTACTAGCTTCAATCACACTTTGATGATTCAAAAGTCAAGATAATATTGTGTCACCTCATCCAAGTGTAAACAAAAGCACAAATACACTATAAACATAACAATATGAGGATTCATCTCAGAAATAAAGGTGAAGAACAATTATTATCACAGCAAGATTTTTTTTTTGTGTTGGCTTTTCAAAATGTTGCATTCACTTACAATACTCTTGTTTAGTCCCAGATTTGGCCCACACTATAACACTGTCTCACTGTCTCACTGTCATTCGGCCAACTGACCTTGTGGAGTGAGGCACTTGGGAGGTTGCTCTCCTGTTTGGTAGATGAGGGCCACAAGTAAGCCATAGCAATACCCAATGTCAACTAAAGGTGCTATGAAGTTGGCCAAATTAGTTTTGTGCTATTTGGGCCATATTCTCCATTTGCCACATAGGCAGGTTCAGGTTCAGTTCCAGATTGCACTTTGCTAACTTCAAGCTCACAGCCACAGGTCAAAAGAAGGTCCGAAGTGCCTGAAGTGGCCCACACCCAATTTATTACACTCCAAGTGTCTGTAGTTGGGGAAAACAATCAATTACCATGGGTGTCTGGGACAGAATAAAGCAATGCAGCTTATATTAAAGCCCTGAGGCTCAGTTTGGGTTCGGACACAAAAAACAGAAAGCCCTTCGGGTTTAGGTCGGGCTCAGTCAAACAGAAAAGTGCGACCTGAGCTGTACTGAGGGGGGAATGCAAAATGATTGCAAGGTAGTGGAACTAGCATTTTGAGGTAACACAAACTTATTATGGGAGAACGCCAAACATATTGGGGACGGCAGAGTAATCTTCCAAAAGATTCTCACCCTGACCCCTATGGGGCTCCTCGGTGGAAGGGGCTGGTGACAAGGTATCAAGTTAGTTTTGAATTGAAACTATACCTTATGGTGGAAAACAATGGTTGAATCAACTTCATTCTGACAAATTCTTGGCAAAAACTGGATTTTTAGCAGAGATAACATTTATACTCCATGGTATTGCATTGCACTCTGCCCTGTACCTAATAAAATGGTAACAATGTGCAGATTGTGACTGGCTGGTGGAGGCATACAGCTGCTAGGTGGTAATTCTGTTGTGAAATATCCTATTTGGAAGAGACAGAGACATTCCTTGTTGAAGTATTTCCTGTCGCCCGGAGGAATGAGAATCCATTATCTGGTTGTTTTGATACGCAGTTCTCACTCTCATATTTCGTCCTAACAAAACTCTGACCCCAGTGAAGGGACTTCCTCTTGTTATGGGCTGTTTGTTCAGGCTGTTCACACAGAATCGGCCCATTCCAGTGTTCTGTGCCACATTGTGTTGCTTTGTGAAAGTGATGCAGTACGTGCCGCTTTACTCGACTTTAACCATGTGTGTTTATTGTGTTAATGTGGCTGCATGTGTGTGTTTCTATATGTTTGTTTGTGTATGTGTGTGAGATAGACAGACAGGAGCGGGAACAGATGGGCAACTCCTAATGAGGGAGAAGACAAATGATTCGTCAAATTGTTTTTTACTAAGAGGTAATACTTTTCCAAAAAAACACTGCATAGACTTTGCTTGTCCTATTGAAAGGTTTTCATTTTTCACAAGCAGGCTGCCGGTTCTACTTTCACATATTTTCATGCAATCTGGTTAAGTAGCATAAATTAAGTCTGATATTCATTCCTCAGTGGGATGCAGCCAAAACTGAACAATGTCCACCAGGACTTTGTGCTGGCTTTTAAAGTGCTGGCTTTCTGTCCTTGCTGTTGGTAATGAAAAAGATGTACTCCATTTCCAAACAGCAGCGTCTGCCATTTCTGTCAAAGCGGTCGAATTAGAGACATGTAAATGATTTAGGCCCATTCCTTGCAACAAATGAATATGCAATTGTATTTATCACAAATGTGCTAGGGGGTGTTTCCCGAGTGAATTCAAACAGTGTGAGACTGTGAATGGAGCACATAAAAACACCCCTAAGGGGCTGTACGGAACAAAGCCCGCCAGACACACGCTGTATCGCTGCGATATGGAATATACATGATGCACGTTGCCAGCAGTGCCAGCACAAGCATGGTACTGAGAAAGTAGAACAGGAGGAGGCATGAGGGACAAATTAACACAACTAGCAGCAAGTAGCAAGAGGAAGTGTTGGTATAAATGCTTGTTTGATTACGAGGGGATTGTACGAGTCAGATGTTGCTGATTAGCTGGCAGGATGTGCAGCGTCATTGCTCTTCCCGAATCCAAGAGTTAAACCAGGGCAAGATCAGGCGTGTTGTAATTCCCCTTGAATGTTGCAGGCCTACTTTCATTCAATGCGTGAGCTCTGCAAAAACAGCTTGGCACCTGATCAAAAGACCACGTGACAAGATAGTGTATTAGTATCCTGAGAAACGGCAAAGATGAGAGACTGCACACATATCGGCTTGCAACACGATAACAGCAAGAATCCAATGCATATGTAAATACTTTGCTCTGGGCTGCAAAATGTTATGTCTGATTGTCGATAAGGAGAGGATCTGTCGGGAGGGCCAATAAATACCCTCCAGACAAATACCCCCCCGACAACAAGTTGCATTTACTTTAGCAGTGAACCTATGTTAAGCAACAAGCATTTCACAGCTGGAAGCATCAAACCTAATTGAGGAAACAGATCGAGTGAAGTGGAGCAGGACTGATTAGATCTTCCAGCATTCTCAGTGGCCAGACGTCATTGAATACACAAACCCCCGACAGGAATGGAAGCCATGGGAGTTATGCTGCTGATGAAAAACACGTAGAAACACCAGCTCTTTGGTCTGAACTTGTCAGTCATGACCAAACGAGGGCTGTGGGATGACGGTGGGCTATTACAGTTGTACCGCCTGTACATGAAAGTGGAAGAGATTGAACCTCAGGGATCTTTGATGGAAAGAGACAGGTTGTGGAGGGTGTTATGACCTGTCCACACCAACTGAGACTGATTAGTTCCTCTGACCTTTGAACACCCAAATCTTGTTATTTCAGTTAATCCTTAAGTAAAAGTGAACATTTGTGCTAAATTTGACGGGATTCTCTTGAGGCATTTTTAAGATTATATGTTCACAAGGTTAAAAAAGAGTTTTGTGAGGTCACAATGGCATCAATCTTTGACCTTCAACCACCAAAATCAAATCAAATCAGTTTATTTCTGAGTCCAAATGAAAAATGTTTTACCGATATTGAAGAAATTCCCAGATGGTGGTTCTGAGATGTTTAATTCATAAGACTAACAAGGCTGTCTTCATCGTAACCTGTGACCACTTTTATCAGTTTATCTTTTAGTCTTAATCAACATTTTTAACAATTTGAAGAAATGTAATGCCTTCAGCAACTGGCTGGGACAAATAACAAGAAAAACAAACACATTAAAAGACATTCTTTTTACTTATTCTATTCCCCTGTGCAGCAGCTAGTTGAGTTGATCAAACATTGATTTAACTCATGCTGAGCATTATCATAACTTTACAGGGCCACCAATGACAACGAGACAACATTCAGCTTCAGTAATTTGCCATCCCATCCTTAAACTATCCATTTTTTGCCACAGCTAGTGAGTCTGTGTCTCCATTCAGAGATTGTATCCTTTAGGGGCTGCATTTGAAGACCAAATGCATCACAGCTGCACAACTCCATGGTCTCATTCCGTAGCTTCCTTCCAATGAGGCTGCAACCTATCCAAGGCTTTGTTGTAGGCAACTGGACCCTGTGACTCAACCTAAGGTGCACACGTGAAAAAACCAAGGGGCATCAATACTTGTCAAACTGCAGCTCTGTTGCAACACGAGTGCAAATAGGATGCAACAAGCAGGTGACAGTGATCAATGAAATTCTCTGTAGACTAATTTAGTTTGAGCCTTCACAGTCTCCGTGGCCACAAAGACCACCTCCCTCATGTGCAGGAAAGACTTCGGCCTCTTGAGGAGGTGGCCCCTGAATTGGGACCCAACTTTTATATTAGTTCGTGCTGAGGTCACATGTGTTTGTATTTAAATAATTATAATTATTGTTTGTGTTTAATCTGGCTTGTTGTCTCTGTAGCATGTGCAAGAGCTTAATTAAGCTGTTTCTGAATGCATACATCTTTATTTAATTGTTTGTAATATCTCTCAGGCAGTTTGCTATTTGTTTATGCTAAATTGCAAGATTTAATTCTTCTAGAGCAGAGTGCTCAGCTCCAGCAAAGTTCCAAAGTTCTCAGAGACATGACTTTGACTTTCCTCCAATAAAAAGACTAACTGTTGACAAAGTCTTGAGCGACTCCACCCTAATTTGACGAGCTGGCTTACAATGAGACAGAGCTGAAAGACAGAACTTAAGACCCCCATTCTTCACTGCAGCAGGTTTATGTGAGGATAATTGAATTTAGTGGAAAGAGAAAATAGGGACTGTCTAGTGAGCTGACATTGCCAAAAAGCCCACCTCCAGACTTAAGGTCTAATTTCTGCAGAGCCTACTGTGTAGAGATTCTATGGCACAATATCAAGGCCACAGGTAATTCATCTTCTGGCTCCGGCTCTGCTTTGAGACCTAATTAAATGAATAAAGATGTGAAGAAATCTTCATTTCCGTAGGGATAAACACATTGTTGCACGGGGAAGGTAAGAGGAAAGGCTGGCTTTGTAGAGGAAGAAAGGAGACAGATGAGAAACCACAGGCTGGGAGATAGTGAATGGCTGAAACCGTTTCAATAGTGAAGGAGGGGGAAACGTGTTCTGATTTACATGCAGCTGCAGATTCTGCCTCATTTGTTTTGATAATAGCTCTTCCTTTGCCGACTTTATGCGGAGCTGCTGCCGCCATATAAATCTGAGTTAAACATTTCACTTGCCTCAACACTCCACTTCCAAAGGGATGGCCGTTCCACAAAGCAAAGAGGAAACTTGTGTCGCAGCCCCAACAAACAGGGGAGAGCAGCGCCTGACAGTTTAAATACCCACCTGCCTCATCGAGGAAACATCTGGCTTGTTTTTTGGTATCTGCTGCAAAAAAGAAAAGAAAAAATCCTTATTTTTACAACTTACTTTCTTTCAATTTCCCTGCTCATCAATTTGAAGGGGTATGCAAACCGATCCCTGGGAGTCCAGAACAGGGCAATACATTCTAATTAAGGCTTTCATTCCTTGAAAGTGAGCAACTGAAGTTCCGATGTTCATGTGGAAAGTTCCAGGAAATTGGAGGAGATCTTGTAGATGGGAGACTTAGGCATATGGCCTTAATTGGTAAAGTCCCCTGCTCCACCACCAGGCACTCCACTGGTTCCGAAGGGAGCCAGTCTCTCTCTCTCTTTGCTCAGCCTCTCTCCCCTCTGACAGGCCCATATTTCACCAGACTCAGTCTCCAGCCTCCACTGTCCCAGTTTCCTGCGCCGTCAGGGGGAAGACTGCCATCATCAGACTGGTGGAAGGGATGCTCCCTTGCTGAAGCTGACTAGCATGGCCCAGCTCCAGACGAGTGGGTGACCCCTCCCTAGGACTTGGCTGGAAGCTGTGACTCCTCATCATCATGCACATGTAAAAATTATCAAGGGTGGGATGGTTTACTGCGTGATGCCAATAGCTTTGGTGGAGCTGCAGATTTGTGTGTTTGTTTGAGTCTGTGTCAACACGAAATATCAAAGTCCAGCTGGGGCTGCACCCTCAAAGGTCACTTTGCTGTTAGAGGAATAGTTTAACTTTCTGGGAAACACTCTCTTACCCTCTCTCACGGGATTATGAAGAAAAGATCAATACAATCTCCCAAAGTATCTGCCTGGTAAATATGAAGCTACAGTCACAGTTTAAAAGGGAAATCCAAACGATTCCTTTGTCCAGGAGCAACATTTAGTGTTACAGATATCAGAGGGGTATTTATCTCATCTAACTCTCAACAATAAAAGCAAAAGGTTTGTTTCCTAAAATTATATCTTTCAGAATAACATTAATATAAACGCATACATTTTCAGTTTAGCAGTGTAATAATGATGCATTTCAGGATAGTTAGCAGGATTTAATACGTGTGCAGCCAGACTTAACTTAAAGCACTGCTCATTATGTTAATGTAGGGTGTAACTATTTTGTAATGAAGTCAAAATGTTCCCATGATTATATAGCTTGTAAACCATTACCACGTTACCTCAGTTTTTCCACATGAGAGACACACGTCTAATTCCTATTATAAAACAAGACAAACTTTTGATGATGTCAGTGAAATAGTTTCATTTAGTTAATCTCCATTCTACTATTGTACTTTTTATTCTACCTTAAATCAGCTTGATCATTAAGTGCCCAGTTTGCTTAACCTCAGGCTGCAGATACACATCCACAAACAGTTTAACGACTCACACCAACACATTGATCCAAGCCTGTTTCTATAGGTAAACTCAGTCTAAACAGTATGATCTTGATTCTTGTCACGTGCTCACCATTAATCTTTGTCCACTTTGTCTATATAGACTGGCTAATGAGTTTGCTCTATTTTTTGAATCTTTGTAAATTTCTATGTTAGGAAGAGTGCACTTCTTTGTTAATGGAATTGCTCGTCTTGATTATTTTACATTTAAGCTACGGGTTGTCTTTGCGGGTCTGTGACCTCAGAGGTCATATTAGGACCCCAGCTTCCTTTATACATGCACAAGCATAACTGCAAACATCAGTGTGTGAGCACATAACTCCACATGTGTACCAGATGGTATGTGTGTGGCATTCTTGCAACATATTGCATGACAAATACAACGGAGAGATCTTGTGTCCCTTGTCTACTTTAGCTCACACGGTTCCCCTCAGATGGACCCCCCACACATTTTCTGTTCCCCAAACCTTGTTGCATGTCATTAAATTCTTAATGTTGTTAAATTAAGTAAATCACTTTTTTGATTCCCACAAGAAACAGCACACACATGGACTTATCCTTTTAAGGGTATTTCTCACATTTTGGTTTATGGTTTTGCAGCTCACAACTGTTTTTGTTCACTTCCTAGATGTTGCAGCTATAAAGTAACAAAGTTAGCTGCTAGTTGAAGAACAAAGTGGAACATTTAACAGCAGATACAGTATTTCCCAGGCCTAAGTGGTGGAGTTCAAAACCAGAGTAAGAAGGCACTTGAGAGTTGTAATTGCACTCATCAGGTGGGTGAAGACATAACTCCACATCTGACCTATCCAAGGTCTAGTTTATGCTAGAGGCATTTTCCATCTTCCATCAAAGATAAACCGTTTTGCATACCACAAACAAGCAACTGCAGTACAGCCCCAATACAGCTCTGTAGGCCCTTTCTACTGTGTACCATGGCCAGTTTGGATCCCCTCACTAGCCAAGTTACTCTAGCCCACTGGGGCTCATCCCGACACACAGTTGGCATCCAAGTCAGATCCGCAGAAAGAAATGACTGGAGGTTTGTAGTTTATCCCCATCATATTTTTTTTTACGGAAGGACAGCATATAATGGTAAAAGGAGAAAACAATTTTACAGTCTCTATCTCTTGTGATCAATGAGTGCATTCTGTAGCTGACAACCACTCCTGTTTACCTGAAGGCGCGTGCCTTTGCTGTCACTGCTTGTCACAGGAGATTTCCATGTGTGTGGCAATTACAGTGTTTGTTGGTGGCTGTTGGAAGGTCCTCTGGGTTTTGGAATCGCTGTATAATTTCACCCCCTTTCCTCCGAGTAATTCTATCACTCTCACGACGCAGGCAGAGGCAGACTGAAGGGAGCAGCACGTCCACCGATGAATCCCTTTAAAGTGTATTTTGAATCTAATTTATGATGGTCACCTGCTCACAGCACGTCAAGTGAGAAATTGTGTTTGCTGCATAGAAAAAACACAATTTTTAGTTTGGCAAGTGGCATCAATCACCTTAACTATCTCAGATTCCTTGTGTTCTTATAGAGGCTTCATAAATAGACAGATGGGAGGAAAAACAAATGTCATGTAGTGCCACTGGTGGAAGGACGTGTGCAAACGGCTTTAAAGGACCAACACTGCCACCTGCAGGACAAGAATGCATCTCATATTTACATTTTCTATTTAAACAGTCTTAAACTGTAGCAGCTGTAACATTTGCTATGTGGAATGTATTGGAAACATTTTAAAATAACATTTTTATGATTGAGTGATGTGTCTTAATTTAATGGAGCCAGTATATCAAAAACTCAGGCAAGAAACAAGAATGATATATGCAAAGAAAACTACCTTGCGTGAGTCCATAATAATACAATAAATATTTGCAAACAAATTATTTGTTATAATGTATAACACAATGGCTACAAATGAATATGTATGTAACAGTTTCCTTGTGATGAAAAAATAACATCATATAAGAATAAGATAACACAATACGTTATATCTGTTTCTCTGGGTGTTTGTTTAGTGCTGGATTTCCGTAGCTCCCATTTCGTGTGATGGGGAGGAAGAACAAGGAGGAACGAGTGATTAAAAAAAGAAAAATATTGAGAAACTGGAAATAAAAGGAACTACAGTGAATGCAGATTACGATCTGTGAAGGATGAATGAAGGTAATCTGTGTAAATTACAGCATTTTTATTTCTTTCTACAAACCTTCAGCGCCTCTCAGTGGTCAATCAGCCGCACAGCAGCAGATTTACTAAAGAAAGCAGCTGCTAAACTGAAAATCAACATAAAACCTATTATATTTTTTGCTTTATTGTTTTCTAATTTACGAGGAGCTAATTCAAACTGAGTAAATTCCTGTGTGATGACCATCTAATGTTTTCAAGAGGTATCATAGAGGCCGCTTCAAGTAAGATTTAACTTTCTGTTCCAATTTAAATCCAGCCAAAGTCTTATAATAACAATGTTTCATATTGTAATAGAGACACGTTTCGTTTTCCACATTGCAACCCTCTTTAATTTCACAGTGCACTCATTGATAAACTGCATAGAAACATGATTAAATCTTGCCGAGGTCACAGAAAGTGGCATCGTTTTAAATACAATCACAAAATCGCAATTAATTTACCCTGAGTCTCTCTAAAATATTACATATCAATTTAACATATCAGTTATAGATACATTTATAAATGAGTCAAAACCAATTTAATCTTAATGACATCGAGGTTGTCGCAAATCATTTTTGAAGGAAATTTTTGTATTTTTCCTTCCCTCCTTTTTGGAAAACCGCTCATACTGCAGCTCAACACAAAACACAGTGCTCTCATAATGGAGCCTCTAAAGTATCATGCACATTCAAAACTAGTTACAACGTTTTAAACAGGAAAATAAACATTAGAAATATCATAAAACATATACAAATAGTCAGCATAACACTGGAAGGTGAAAACCAGCGTCCCAATGAAATATTTATCTGCCAAATAATTAAATACTTTCTGATAATTTCTGCTGAATCAGATATAAAACCTGAACATGTTCAAATATGCCAGTATTTTCTCCTGTAACATTTCTTAACTTAATACATACGTGCTAAGATCCTTCCTAACCCTGCCACTCAATCTTTGGCATCACTGTTACGTCATTTCTTTGACACCTCCTCTCTTGAAGCGTTTACACCTGGTTGTCGTTATATTGTGGGCTGGAGTACTGACCCTGCTGCATGCCTCCGGTCGCGGCCCCAATGGCGGCTTCCTGGGCCGCGGCCTGGACATGAGGGTTCTTCCAGGCGCCAGTGGCCCACTCCGCCTGAGCTTTGGACATGCTGCCATCACTGCCACGGTAGAAATTATGGATCTGCAGCAAGGTAAAACAACAAGTTATTATCAACAAAACCATTATGGTTGCATGAATTTTAGCTGATAGTATTAAATAGTTTTTTCAATTAGACCAAGTTAGTTTAAATCATCTAAATCAATCTAGATTTCTGGACTTGATAAAGGCCCATTTATTATTTTCCCTCACATCAAAATATAAAGGAATCTGTAACATCTGCAGAAGATTATATTATAAGGATTAAAACACCAGAAATGCTTTTGATGAAATGATATCACATCTGTTGAATAAAACATCCCAAAAGTCATCACTCCAGAGTACCTCTCTACATTTCTCTTTTTTAAAAGTTCAAATTCTTACCCTGGTGAGGGCGATGAAGGACAGCGTGGCCACAACCGTGAACATGATCGTAGGGATCAGCATTACCAGTGCAATAAAAATATTATAGCTGAAGAAGGAGATGGTTGCCAGCCAACCACTGAAAAAAGACAGAGATTGCATTTACCAAATTTCATCCAGAAAAGTACTGAATTTTAGACCTTGAATGCATTATATTATATACCTCATCAGGATACTTCCAATGAACATCTGGACGTTAAATGCCAATAATTGTGGACTTAAATTGCTGAGATATAAAGATTAAAAATTTTATGGCTCATACATGAGGAGGTCCATTTGCACATGGTGACATTTATAAACCTTATGGTGGCTGTCATAACATTCGTTCCTGATCATCAGCCTGAGTCAGGTGACATTTCGAGGATGGCTTTAACAGCCTCTCAAAATCTAATAACAGGAACATCATAAATGTTAAATGAGGGTAATTTCTGACGACCCATCATTGACATGTTAATGAAACCGTTGAAAGAGGACAGTCTACCTGTCTGCATTGAAGTGTTCTCTCAAAGACTGACTTAGCTTTCTACAGAAAACCACTTCTGATTTTTATTGTTAGCTTTTAGCAGAAAAGTTAATGACTAACTTAAAAATGCTCGAAGAAATATGAAAGAACTTTAACTGTGACTGAAGCACTTGAGTTGCACTTGACTGGCTCCAAAGACACTGACTCTATAGCTTGTTATACTTGAGAAATGTATTTAAATCCTTCTAAACGATTTGACTTGAAAGACCACATAAATATAAAAGAGATGACTTCAATGGAAAAATTGCTAAACATATAAAAATGATCAATTTAAATAATTTAATTTCTTAATGCTGTCAGCATTGTGAGCTCTTAAAACAATTTGAAAGAGATAATTATTTTCTTCTCTTACCACACTCCCCAGCCAGGGATGCCGATGCTTTGAATGATGCTGATGCCGACTTGGGCCATGAACACAAAAAAGAACAGCATGTAGTTGAAGGAGCTGTCATTCCTGAGAAAAAAAAAAAATAATAATGATAATAAACACACAGGCTTCCCCCAACTCACAACAGAAATGCTTAGTTCTGAGAGATAAAGACATTATTCAAACACAAGATCCTAATTTAAATATTCTAATATAGAAGCCTCTGGTAACTCTGGACTGCACAAGGTTGCCACCATACAAAGCGTACAAATTTGTTTTTACAGGTAAAGAGAGAGGAAGATGTAATGAAGCCTTTCCATAGTTACATTCTGAGAGGGCAGAGCTGTTACTTATCACATTGTCTCCACAAAGTACAATGTAAGGCATAACAAAACACAAATGTAATCTTCAGAAAAAATTGTTTGTGCTTTAGAGAAGATGTGGAAAATTTGTGAAGCTCCTGAGTTTCTCAGCTGTAAAGTATGAGGATCAGATCCATGGTTATCTACATGACATGAGAAGAAAATGCATTGTGATGTAAGATGTCTCTAAATCAGGGACCAATTATATGTCCAACATCATTGCACAACTCTTGATACAGAAAGGGGCATTAAGTTATTCCTTCTTTACAACAACTGCACCAGCAAAATGCAGTTAAACAACTTAACAACTACAATGTCAGGATTTTTTATGTGACTTACTTGAAGGCCTTGTAGATGGGCCTAAACCAACAGACGTAAGAGCAGGGAGAGAACATGAGGAGCCAGATGATGGCCAGTCCAAAGTTGGTGACTCCACCTCCACCGAACATCCAGACGAAGCATCCCACGAGATTTACTGCGAGTGTGGCGCTGTTCACTGTGGGAGCGCAGCAGAGATATTTTAGGCAAAGAAGCACCACATCATCTATATCTGATACACGCAAATACATGCACGAAGATGAAGACAGGCAGCCTTAACTTAATGCCCATCCATTTATTATTCATGCAGCTTATCCTTTAAGGGTCAGAGGGGAGCTGCAGACAATCCCAGCCAATATTGGGTGAGAGGCGTGGTACACAGGTGGCCGTTGTATCACAGGACCAACATACAGAGATAAACAACCATCCAGGATCACACCTACAGGCAATTTAGAGTCTCCCATGAACCTAAGCACCATGTCTTTGGACAGTGGGAGGAAGCAGGAGTACCCAGAGAAAACCCACGCAGGGAGCATGCATTAAACATACTGTGAAATATCTAATTAGACACGCAGGACGGCTTGTGTTCCCTGAATAGCCTTTCTGTGTGTTTCCTGTTCTAGTCATTCTCAGTAATGTTATGAATCGACTGTCCTCTCTACATAACTTGCACTTATGTGCTAATTGAATCTCCGTGCTTTGCTTCCATATTTCTTCTCTAAACTAGCAAAGTTTCAAACTGTGGTCCGCAGAGAAAATGTAAAGTGCCTCGTAGGAACATTATCAAGCTTAACACAGCTGCAACATGACAGATATTAAACAAACACTTCAATTTCCCCGATGCATGGCAGTAACCCAAAACAAATCAGGCTGTTAATGCCATGAGAGAGAAACGAACTGATGAAAAAGCAATGTGCATGCAATATGTAGTGCAGTGTAACATATGGCGATGCACATCCAAGAATGACCAATAGAAACAAGAGGGGCAAAGAGAAGCAGCACATCCAGAAGCAGATTGAGACTTTGAAAACCTGTTTATGTTTATCACCTGCAAAAAGAAAAGAGGTAATGACAGAGAGTTAACAAATACATGTGTGTTAATATGATTATTCCTCATGGAAAACATATTATTGACTGTACCCTGCAAACAGATCAAATCAGCTGTGGTGAGCTGCAACCTTTGCATCATCCGTATCCCAGCCCCTCCTTTGTTTACGCTATTTTCATGCCATCCTTTACAGTTAATCATCTTGTTAATCTTTTTCTACCATGCTAAGTAAGCGTCATGGCACCTACATCTACCTACATGGCTTTTAATTTGCTGCTCTTCCCCTGCTTTCTCCTCCCTCACCTGCCTTCATGGACGGGCAGGGAGCCTCCAGAGCAGAGCAGCATCACAAACACCATTGTGCCGCTTGTTTATGGTGTAATAAACTTTGATGAAAGTGCTTCTGGTGAAAATTATTTAACACAATTTTAAAGTTAACTGCTCCGCTCAAACCAATGCCATCTGGTCAGTGCCATGACTCATTAGCAAATAAACCAGTCAGGATGTTACAGCCTGCGCCAATAAAAGTAAAAATGTTTTTGGAGTAAAAGAATCCTTGTAAACCACCAGCCTTCTGTTACGTAGTTCTTATCATGAGCTAAACGTGCAGGAGAGGTTAGTGGGACCTCCAGGAGAACCCAGGTGATTTCTGCCGTTGTTCTGAGGAAAGAATCAGTTTAATGTTTCATAGCTGTGATCTAAGTCCTGCAGTTAACTATCTATTCATCACATACATTGCATTGTAAAAATGACGTGCTGAATGTCCCACTCACACATCCACAGGTGGTACATTTTCTTGCACATGTTGCGATGCTGCTCAGGGATCTCGTCAAAGTCCTGGTAGAAACATGGCTTGAGTGGAATGAATCCGGGCAGTGGGGGGAAATTGGGTTCTGCAAAAAAATAGTACAGTATAGTATATACACATATACATAAATATATACATGAATCCATGCATACATAAGGCAAATTCTATATGACAGCATTTTAAAATTATAACACATATATTTCTCAAGGCACTTCACACAGTAATGTCAAGAACTTAAAAAATGACAAGTAAATATGAGCAAACACTTTAAGCTCTCTTTTAAGAGGACAAACCCTCCAGCAGAACCAGGGTCAGTGTGTGTGTGTTTGTGTGTGTGCGTGTGTGTGTGTGTGTGTGTGTGTGTGTGTGTGTGTGTGTGTGTGTGTGTGTGTGTGGGGGTAATAGGAGAAACATGGTGGTGAGAGGGAAAAGAGGACCGACCTGCCATGTGGATACACTCTCAAGTCTGCAGCTTAGATTCGCTCCTTCTTCAGTCTGTTGATCCTGTAACACAAGGAGACACTGCGGGTTGGGACTAGTTTCCATAGCTCCTGTATGCATGTGTTAATTTGCAGTTTATTTTACATATGTGTGTGAGTACATCTTTTTTTTCCGTTGCCAAATAGAGCAGAGTAATTTCAGGGAATAAAACATTTAACAGAGGCAGCTATACGATAAACTGAGACTTTCTGTCGGGAGATTTAATAAGATAGCCCTCCAGGCACGTCTCAATGGTGGTGATTACATTTTAACGACCAAGAACACACACCAGACACACACACACACGCACACAGACACACACAGAGGGGAGAAGACGCTCGCACGCCTCTGCGGACCTCTAAAAACGCGCGCCGGCTGCATTCACAATCTGCACTTGATGGATAAATGAGGCGGAGATATTCATGTACATGTGCGGAGAGTTTGACAGAGAGCTGGCCATCATAGGCAGGAATTACGGATTCCAAAGGGAAACCTATAATCTGCTTACCTCCTCCAGAGAGCAGCCGCTTCTCTTTGCGCACGGTCTCCTCTCAGAGCGTCAGCTGCGTGTTGAACGAACTATAACTAAGGCAATCGGACGATTTCTGCAGGCAAACTATGAGACTATAATAATATTTTCTTATTGACGCTATGGCACGAGCAACAAATCCTAAGTATCCCGACCGTGGGCCAATCACCGTGCGTAAAGCTGCTGTCACTTTTCAGACCAATAGGCGGATTATTCTAATCCTTGACGGTATATTGTTGATCCAATCACTGTTCAGCTCTCTGTCCATGGTGCTGAAACCAGCCTATCAAACACTTGTAGTATATTTCTGTCGTGATTGAAACTTTAATATTTATTTTTGGAAATTTTGACGAAAGATTTGCATAAATACAACATACAAGTAATTTTATTATATTGTACATCGGAGCTAACAGCCACACATATCAAGACTGTAAAATGGTGATGGTGTAGAAAATAATTTGCTTATCTCTTGCACTGAGTTAATATTATGGAGGCTGTATTGGGAGTATTCGATTTAACGATACAAAATACTTCTCCACATTAGAGAGCTGATTGTACTCCTCCGTTGTCTCATTTCACATTAAGATTTAAAAAGTGGTAAAAAAATACAGTTGGTTTAAAAAATTTGACTTTTATTTTAGAACATCGGACGAAGATTTAGAACATCCCTTATACGTTTGATGATTTACCGCATTCATTAAGATGCTAACCATCAGACAGTTGATGTGAGCGAATGTTAGCGACCACATGATGATGTTAGGGACATGCCTTCAGATGTACCTTAGCGTTAGCAGGTGTCTCAAACTTTTAATCGCAATAGTGCTTCGAGCCAAACCTGAGGGTAGGCTGAGGCCAAAGGTAAATCTGATTGGTTCCTGGCTTGTATGGCAGCACTATGAAAACCATGTGGCCCACTCAGCAGATCAGACATCATTACCTCTATGCCTTTGTAAACTGTGCATCTGCTGACACAGGCAACAGAGTCTAAATGCATTGTTATACGTTACATAATTCTGTTGGTCACAACTACATGCATCAATAATAATGATCCGATAATATACCGCTGATAGTGGATATTCTATATAATATCTATATCATCATGAGTGTTTTATATTTAAAGTACAAAGTAAAGTAGTTTTCTTGAACCAATACATGTAATGGAGTACTTTTGTATTGTAATTACTCTTTAGTAAAGAACCTGAATCCTTCTTCCGTAACTGGAACTATGATCCCAAATCCCTGTGTGCGAGTTCAGCTGAAACACATTAAATAAAAAAATGCTATCAGGTCAGGTCACTGCCCAGGTTTGCAAACTTGAATATGAGATACTGTGTGGACTCCAGCTGGTGATGCTGTTTCACTGTTACACTTTAAGCAAGTTGCTGAACTGTAATTCATGATATAACTGAAGGATTAATGCCTTGGTAGTTTTACAGCATTTATATTGTTACAGTGACATTAATCAAGTGCAAGTTCACCAACTGAGAATAAGTAAAAAAATAAATATCAGACACTGAAGGTTTAATGGTTAGTAACACTTTTTTTTTTTTTTTTTAGGATATTATACATGAGATTACACTACTACACAAGTTGATGGGTTAGCTCCCAATAAATAAGTCCATAACACACCACCAGTGTTTTAGATGTTGTTTCTGTTTTAGGTGGGTGCTCTTTTCAGTTGCTTATTGGAAGCAATCAGTCTTTTATTTATCAATAACAATTTCATTTTAACTATATCACCTGACCTGAGCTATAAGATCAGCTGTACCTGCAAGGTGCTCCAATAGCCAAAGCAGGAGGAGGCTATTTGGATTGGTATTGTCTTTCTTACATAAATGTGCCACTGAGCTGCAAAACCTGTGTGAAGAAACCTCAAGGGAGGTGATGAGTGTTGCTAATAACAAATCTTCATGTTCAAGTTCAAAATCTCAGATTTTAACTGTAGATTAATGGCAATATATGTTAATACGGTAATGCTTAATACTTTCTTCATTTTCACAAAAGCAAGATGTTAGTAGGTTTTAAATGTTTCAAAGTAGGAGTAGTCACCAGCAATGAACTACTCCCAGGGTGTATTCATTAAGACTTCTTTTGAAATCAACAATTAACCAAATGTGGAGACGTGTCATCCCAGTGTCTTCACTTCATTTCACACCTTTTAGCAGTGCAAGGCAATTATGCAGCAGTGTGATCCTTGTCATTTGAACGAAACACTCTCTGATGAAGGTCTGTTGGAGCCTGATGTATCAATTAGATGTGCGTCTTAAATTCCTCAGCAAAACAACTGCAAGCCAGAAGAAGTCAAATAGTGGAAACAAGAATGTTACTCAGGAGAGCTCAACAGTCCCCTTACATTCAATCAAGCTGCACCAAATTTCACACACGCTCACAGATATTACTCATCTAAGTGTGCTTGATTTTTATCATGATCAGTGCATTATTTCTTGAGAAATTCACAAACATTTTAAAGAACACCATATCTCACAATATTCAAGAAAAATTAAAAAACAAAATTGGGATCTGCCCCTTTGATGATGAATAAATATTAGTATGCTAATGCAAATCAGAATTTTTTTTGTTTTTAGATAGTTTCATGAAATAAATGACATCAGCCACAAAATAAAGAAATTATGCGGACTGAAGAGCAGTGTGGTACCTACAAACACTTACTTATATATTGAGGTACTTGAATATTAATATTATCTGATACAAAATACTTTAATCCACAACCAAACCACATGACCTCGCAATGTTTAAGGAGGTGAAAGAAAAAAAAACTGTATCTGCCCCTTAATTAAATCTCTCCCAAATCTTAGGTTCAGTCGTTTTTAGCGAATCCTGCTCACAGTCAGACAAACAGCAGGATACTACAACCTCTTGGGTAGGTAATGACAATAAATAACTTAATAAATAAGGCTGTGATGCAAATAAACTGGTAATTGTTTGATAAGTAGAATGGACATCCGCGAGTGGAACCTGCTGATCGCTCTTATCATGTGTCTACATATGTAAACAAGGCTGCTGTGAGCATCCATTCATCCAAACGTCCATTATCCAAACAGATACACAGTTATCCTGACCTCTTTGTTAGGTGTCCCAGCTCATATCGGACTGAGGCAGGTATTCCCTGGAGAATGCACATTCATCAGGCCTGGCACTGAAATTCATCAGTCAATCAATTTATAATTTTTTTTTTTGTACAGCCAAAATAATTGCAAATTTGTCTCATAGGGTTTAACAAGCTGCGACATCCTCAAAGAGTCAGGGAAAAATAACTTTTTACAGAACCGCAAGTGAGGGATCCTTCTCCCCAGGACAGACAGACAAATTCAAATCAGTAATGGAAGCGTCTAGAGGTGGAAGTCAACGTACAGGAGAACACAGAATGTCTGAGTTTACAGTCTGAACACACTGAGACCTGCCTGGTACCGGAAATAAGAGTGTTTCAGTGCAGCCAAAACAGGAATACATGTTAGCTTTACTGTACAACTCTCTAGAAACAGACAATAAAAAGAATACATCTTTTCTCAATCATCATATTACTGTCTGTCGTATCAAGGCCACTAGGGATGGAAAGCCTGCTACAGCTGTCTCTTCTCTCTCCCATTATCTCACACTGTCAGTCCCTCCACTCATTTTCCCTCTCCGCTCTCCATTAATATTTATCAGAGGTAGTTCCAGTCTAGACAAACTTCTGTTTGAAGGCCACCATGTCATAAGCCTCACACAGAGAAGAGTTGGTCCGAAGTGATCTCTCTTTCTTTTTCCCTCTGCTCGTTCTGCCTCTGTCGTCTCCACAGCCAACACGGGCGCCATCGAAGGGACCATTGCTTTGCTCCTTTCTCTCACACCTTCGGAATGAGATTCTGATTCAGAAGCTACTTTTAAGCTAATTAGGACGAGAGCTGCCTCTTTCAGTCGGTAATGGCCTGTTCTCTATACATACTGAGCCCACCTACTCCCTCCCCCCTCCGGCTCACCAGCAGCGCTTGGGAAAGTCAGATTTCCCTCCCGTGAGCTTTGCCAACACGGCATTGATGCGACACAATGGGTCTTTTCTGGGCCCTCTTTGCTGCGCGCTTTGTCATTATGCTGGATGGGGTGTGTACAGAAAGCAGGAAATGAAGTATTGAGAAAGACAGAGCGAGAATAAGAGGGGTAGGAGGAAAAAATAAGGAAAAGAGGGTGAAGAATAGAGGAAGTGAAGGATGAGAGAGCATTTATCTAACGTCAGAAACATTTATTTCACATCTTTTGCATCATTTTTCCTACAGATAATCTAAGAACATGTAAATAAAATTAGATTCATAAAATTCCAAATTTAAGTAAAGCAAAGAAGGGAGGCAAATTCATAATTGAAAGTACATCTTTATTTTTCAAAGAATTTTAAACAAACAACCGTTTTGTTATTGCTTTATTCAACTAAAAAATGTCAACCACATTTTTGTCAGTAAAATGTGGAGGTACTTCTATCCTTATTGGGACATTGTATTGACTTCCATTGATTATAGACAAACAAACACCAACCGTATCCAGAACCTTAACAAACAACAAACATAACATTAACCTTAACCTAACCACAATTCATATCTTACAACTAACTCTAAGCAGGACCCCAGAAAGGAAGATTTGCCTCCTCGGGACCAGGCTTTGATCCGGATGGGTTCCAATGGTCCTGACAAGGTTGGTGTTTGCACAAGAGGTTACAGAAACAAAAACACACACACACTAGTCCACTTGTTTCATATTGTATACAGTTATTAATCCTCATCACTGGGTGAGTAAATGCACTTTAAATTAGGGAAAGATAAGTGTCTGTTGTTCGACACTCAATATCCCTGCTTGATGCTCTCAGTTGTGGCCCAGTGCCAGTGCACCCCGGCGTCATTGTCCTGTGATAGAAAAAAAGCATTTGCCCACTCACCCTCTAAGCCCATGTGCCGCCGTTGTCTTAGTTTCTATGGAGACCCTTTCCTCCAGGCCAAGCATGTGGAGGGCACCCCTCCAGCGGAAGGAGGTGGAATAACATTGTGGTAGGGCAATCATACACCAAGCTCATTTACATATACAAACATGAACTATGGACATGCAGCATGCAGTGTTTGTCCACTAAACATATCACTGCAGTTGATTCAACTCAGCTGGAAACGAAGGACACATACAGTATTATGATTTTTTATAATTATTTTTTAACGACACAAAGGTTGGTTCTGTCGTGCGTGAATACAGATTTTTTTTTAGTTATCTCAGATGAAGAGGAAGCTATGGAGCACAGCGTAGAAATATCTGTCTTGGTACACAGCTTGCATTTAGCATTCTGATCACCATCACTCCCTTTGTACAGTTGACATGAATGATGCATGCTCCTGTCTGGGCCTGGTGTGGTCGTTGCTCATCACCTTCAGCAGGGGGCACTGTTCTATCTGTCCATGCCGGTGAGTGGGTGGTATTTCCTTACCAATTCAGTAGACACACTGTTGTCAGATGGAACTAGGTGTCTCTGACCTTGAGGGAGATGAAAGACAGCCACGACGGAGGCTACTGTACTCAGCATTCAAATACGCAAACCTCACACACTCACCAGTGTAACACGTGACCTGGAGACAAGGACACAAACAATAAAGGGGGGGAAGTGAGGCGAATAATGTAAATCATATCTGTTATCATTTCTGGACTACTACATCAAATATTGACTTCTGTATTTTGATAATATTAATACTAATAATGATTATAAATAACTTGATTTCAAAAAGACAATACAAACTCCTTCACAAAGAGGACAAACATACACAAGAAACCAAAACATTGCAGACAAGAAGCAGATTAATACAACATCATCAAAGACAAGAAATGATTGACACTGGTGAATAATCATTGTGTTAAATTTGAAATCCCATGCTAACTCTTTTGAAATAACTTTTTACATCTGACAAATACAAATAAAGCTCATAAGCCTAATTGACTTTTCTCTCTTTTGCAGACTTAGATGATTGAAAAGCTACCAAATAATTGGCCAGATAACAATGGAGGCAAAAAGGCGAATGGCAGATAATCGTCATTACCATATTTTACGGGGGCAGTAATTGTGGCAGTGACTGACTTCCATGCATAGACACACTGATTGCTATTTAATCCAGCAGAGATTCAAACTCCTGTGAGGCCGACAAGAAAGAAAATCTGTGTTTTATAATCATTTAGATGCCCTTTGAAAACTCGTCATAGGAAATCATGAACATATATGTATTATAGGAATTTAATGACCCTGTCTTTACTAACTTAGTTTACACAAAAACGCTGTGGTTGATATGTATTGGTTACAGTATATTATTATTCTTGCTGTCATGCAGTATGACTACTTTATGATCCATGCACCACAGGGTGGCTAATGAACCTTGTAATAAAATCATCAAGATACATATCATCACAATTCTCGGTCCCTGTGAGAATAATACACTCGTCTGATCTCATGTTCTCCACAGACGATTTACTTAAACGACTGCTTCAATCACCCACAATCTCTTGTGGTGATGACTGGAATGTTGCATTGAGTATGACGTATGGGTTCTTTATGACTGGTGGTAATGGTTAGTAAGTGTGTCATCACCATTAGGCAGGACCCATAATGTGCCGTTAGCTCGTAGAAGGACACCATAAATCATTGTTATTACAGTTAAACAATTCATTCTATAGTGTCATGTGTGTTTTGTTATGCAATCATGCAAAGCAAAATTACCTTCTGTGAAATATTCAGTTTTTACAATCAGTGATAATTTCATTTTAATGTTAGTTTTTTTTAACAGTAGTCTTCCCATGAGATTCCACACAAATCATTCATCTTGTCGACTTCACACTTGGCATGTGTATTGTGAATGGCCAAGGGAAGGGGAGTTTCGGATTTGGTGTAATTTGGACACCCAGCAGGTTCACCATTCATAAAACTTAATAAACAGTTGCATGTGCTCATATAAGTCTGGGGGCGGAGCAGCGCGCTAGCAGTCAGTCTGTAGAACGAGTGGAATAGGTCTTCTACGTCCTCTGATAATTTACAGCAGTGGTGAATGACTGGGTCAAGCCACAGGTCAAAGTCGTCACCAGATCATGTCAATACTTTGTTTATTTAATTTGACCGTATCGGACTGAAACATTCTCTGGAGTCAATGGTACTGATCTCTGTAGTGGCAGCAATATTAATAGAATCACTTCCCTTTAAGTAATTTGTCATCAAAGTAAAAAGCATAAAGATTGTTTTGCTGCTGTAATGCTTCGTACGGTTTCAGACCTTTGAAATTCACTATAAAATCTTTATTGCAGATAAACCAGGTAAGATGAAAACAACGTGTTCTAACTTCACTCACACCATAGCCTGTTTTTAAAAAGCTGTAAAAGTGAGCAGGACTCACTAATGACAAGAAATAATTCTGAAGTAGCTCCAGAGCTTAAAAACCGGACAAGTTACAACGACCACTACACTAGCGTTGACAATCTTAAAAAGAGAAACTCATTAATTTGACGATGGCAGATGGTTTTTGTAAGCTGATCAGATAATATTCTTTAAACAGCACAGATGCACAAAGAATCACTCGTGTTTAATTTCATCCCATGCAGTTATTTTAAGAAAAAAAGTAATCTTTATATAAACATGAAAACAAATGGTTACCAGGGCTGAGGGACTTCCTGGAGTCCTGCAGAGTTGCTCAGCTCCTCATCCAGCAATTTTATTATTGTCTATAGTCAAAAAGATCTCATTTGTTTTCGGAGAGGAAAAACAGCAACAGCAGCCTACCTCTCACTGCCAGGAGAAACCACTAAAACCTCTTGCTTTTTGACTCGAGCCAGACAAGTTTACTGTACTAATTGGTCTCCGTGGGCAGAGTATCAAATGTGTAAATAATTTTCTCAGCTATTGGCCTGCTCGCTGTTTGGCTACCGTGGCTTTTTTTCCCCCTTTGACGGTGAAAAGAAAGCTGCTGGAACTCCACTCGTGGCTGGAATTCCTGGAACATTTTTGTTTTTGAATTTGTAGAAATCTGCTTCAAGTATGGAAATGAGAGTCTGGTGTTGAATCATAAAAAACCCCAATCTCAAATGATCCACAGGAGCAAGTGGTCGGCCATGTCTGCTGGGGGGAACAATTTGCAGATGGGGTTTCAACGTGTTGTTGCACTGTGTTGAGGGCAGGTTTAAGGGAATCAGGCTACTTCTAATTAAGAACATGACTGGGAGCAGGTCATGGCTCCACTGGATTCAGCCTTTGAGGTTCTGACAGGACACAAGTTGTTAATTTCTGGCCGTCTGGGCTGTGGTCGCTGCAATGTAAACTTAGATTTACACTGTATAATAACACCCTGCTTTGCACAACTTGTACGTCTTTTATTTGTTCACACTTTCTACAGTAGCCACACACAATGTGATGGTACGGGGTACGCAGCCAAACAACTCGCCCAAGTATTGACAACATTTTATGACAAAATTGAACTAAAGCTATTTCTTTCAGATGGTTTGCACGTTGACTTCATTGTGCTTTTAGTGATGTGCGAGCAGCTGGTAGTTTGTGTTCATCATTCTACAGCAGCTGGGGAGGGAAAATGAGAAGCAAGGAAATTACGGCTTGACCACAATCACAGAGGACACAGCAATGCTATTAGTTTTCCAATGCAATCACATAATCTGATGGCCCAGACATTTGCTTTAATCAGACACCTGGGAAATGCATCCATCCCGTTTCATTCCATCAGCTCAAATCAATCTTATATATCAGTATTAAATGAACACACCGCGATGGGAAATCTGGTGGACAAGCTATTATTATCAAAGGTATCTCCTTCATTACTGCTGAATATGAGGAGCTGTCTTCTTCTACTGGGTGTTGTTGGCGATATACAAAGCATTCCATGCACGCGTGTAGTGCTGTAGAGGAAAAAAACAAACAAAAAACACAAAAGGAGCCTGTATTCAAAAACACACTTTAAAATTCAAATGGTGCGAGATGACTCCTTGATGAGCTGTGATACATGTTCTTTTCATCCCAGCAGGCAATTTATGATCGCAGGTCACATCATCAAAGCCTGGATATTGCACTTTTGGAACAGCTCCAGTGTAACAAGTAGCAGCTCTGCCTTCCCCTCCCCTGCTTCATCGTGCTGCTCCTGGTATAAGTGATGCTGCACAAGTCTTTGTCTAGTCTGGGGAGGCTGGGCTGCAGCTGGCTCCTACACTATGTGGTTGCATGCAAAAGTCAGTGGGTCCCTGAGCACTTGGTGCAGGAGGCGAGGTGGTTGATTGATTGGGACGCCCCCCCCCCCCTCTCCACACACACACACACACACCCTCCTCCTCCTCCTCCTCCTCCTCCTGCTTGTTCTGGCTCATGGAGAACATGTGCCTCCCCTGCTTTTTTTTCTTTTCTTACCCAGAACTGCTTAATCACACACGAGCATCCATGTAGCCATGCATGGATGTATGTGCACAAACAAAGGTGCAGGCTCACTCACAGAGAGGGAATAAAACACACACACACACACACACACACACACACACACACACACACACAGGATAAAGATAAATCGACAAAAATATGAATGAACTAGTGTTAGCATGATGTGAAGACAGGGTTCTCAATGAAACATGTGCATGTGTGTGTGTGTGTGTGTGTGTGTGTGTGTGTGTGTGTGTGTGTGTGTGTGTGTGTGTGTGATGCTCGCAGTCTCCAGCACTGCAGGGTTCATTCAGGGCAACATATTAGCAGTCATTACAGATAGAGACCATTCACCACACTTGCTTTTTTTTTTGCTCTTGCACAGAATGAAGCACATTACGCTATAAGCCATCCATCGTCCCAGACACACACTCACACACACGCACACACACACACACACACACTGAGAGAGAGAGACAGAGAGAAAGAGAGAAAGAGAGAGAGAAAGAGAAAGAGAGATGGGGGGCGCCTGGGTAAAATACACATTTTTGCCAAATTTGATATGAAGTGTGTGAGCAGCTTTGGCATCGCTCCCCCTCCTGAGTTGTTGGTGGAAGGCATGGAGCCGAACAAAAAGCAGGAGGGGTGTGTGTTAGGATCACCAGCAGCTTTTCAGGACTCCAGCGACGAGCAGCCAGCCAGTGTCGGGCGAGCGTGCGTGCGCGCGTCCACGCATGCATGTGAGTGTGTGGACCAGCAGCCAACACACACACACACACACACACACACACACACACACACACTCCTAACATTCGTTCGCAACATGGCGTTGGAGCGCCGAGAGACACGACGGCTCTGCCCCTGACCAACGCGGCCGTGCTGTGGGCAGAGGAGCCGGAGGAGTGCGCGGAGCAGAGAGAGCACATTGGACTGGTTTCTTCCTTTACGCACCACCGGAGGACACAATAGCGGATTCCTGCATATGCATGTCGCTGTAACGGTCCAGCCGCTCGCTCGCTGTATAGACGCACGCTGCTGCCCCGCTGGTGGAAATCAGAGGCTGTACATGGCGGTGGAGACTATTTGGCTGCTCTGTCTTCTTTCGCTGCTTTCTGGTCCATCCGAGCAAGGTAAAAAAAAAGCGCACACTTTCAATCCCGTGTGGGTCTTTTTTTCTTTTTGTTCTTTCACAGTGGAGTGCATGGGTGTGAGACGGCGGGCCAGTAAAGTGCAGTTTCTCCCAACTAAGTGGGCAGGGGAGGAGAGGAGAGGAGAGGAGAGCGGCTCGACTGGGGGGGTTTGCACCTTGCACGGTCCGATACCGACCACCGCTCATCTACCCGTGGAATAATCCACAGTGTATGGAAATAAAACCGGGCTCACCTCATGTGGCCTCTCCGGGGCTTATGGGCTATAGTGGAGTGCTGTCACTTCCATGGGTCTCTCTCTCTCTCTCTCTCTCTCTCTCTCTCTCTCTCTCTCTCTCTCTCTCTCTCTCCCTCCCTCTCTCTCAGGACGCGCTGCGAGGCTTTATACCAAGTTGCAGCACATTGCTCAGGGAGCAGCCTCTGAATGGTGCCACAGGCCGGCCAGAGGGGTTTGCACCGGGCCAGGGGGGAAGTATGGGATCAAACAGCAGGAACAGAGCTCATTATAGGATGTAATGTTGGTGTGGAGCCTCCTGGAAGAAACAGTCTTTAAAGTGTTGCTTTGCCCACAAATATAGACCGAACTCTTGAGCTGTTCTGCTCCAGGGACGTCTGATTTTGGCCATTGGCTCAGAGAGTCAAGAATGTGTGAAAACCCAAATCATAAAGTCACACAGGGATGTGTCAGAGAGATGATGATTGGAGAGAGAGGAAAGTCTGCCCACACAGGAGACAAGGAGTGGGTGAAAGACTAGCCAGAGGATTTACACAACAGAGACCCATGAAGAATATCAGTGGAATCTACGCAGTGAATGTAGGAAATGATTCAAAGAAGGTGCGATATTTGGAATGTCTGCCAATGCTCTCCATTTCCGAAAACTTCATGAAACTATCGTCCTTGCTTATTGTTTGTCCTGTGGAATGACACCTGACAACAGTCGTGCATTGCAGTGAGAAATCACTGAACCTGGCTACAGGGGAAGAGGCAGATTAGAAGTAACAGAAGTGATGTAGACAAGCAAAATGGACCAATTACCTCCAGCGTTTTGCCCAAGTGACATTTGCTTATATCTGTAGAAATAGAAACGGGTGAAATGCAACCAGCTGTCATCGCACTCTGCAAACTGTGCTCAACTCTCACATCACAGTGCAACCCAGCATTGACAGGTGTATATGTTGAGCGAGAGAGAGAGAGGGAACACACAATGAAACTTCATGATTTATCTCCTTTGGTTTGAACGCTCCAAGAGCAGGCGTTCATACTCAGGCTGCTCAGACAGTTGGATCGATGAGATTACTGCTGAAGACATATCTTTAAATCGTTGCTGTTTGGTTTACAGCTTGTTGATTAATTGTCTGGGGGATTTTTCAAGCAAAAATACCAAAGAATATCTTCTTGAATTTGCTGCTATTGTTTGCCCTGCAATCACTACTATTGTTTTTTGTGAAATGAAACATGATTCTGAGGATGCAATGTACAGTCTGTTTATGAAACCACATAAACATTCACTAGATCAAGATTTTGGTGTCTGATTAAAACACATGTCCGGGCCATCAGATTATGTGATTGCATTGGAAAACTAATAGCATTGCTGTGTCCTCTGTGATTGTGGTCAAGCCCTAATTTCCCTGCTTCTCATTTTTCATCCCCAGCTGCTGTGGAATGATGAACACATATTACCAGCTGCTCCCACATCACTAATTTTGTATCAAATAGGAAAATGTTGAAATGAAACTATTTTGCATTCTTAAAGAAAGTCCTGGATCCAGCCCCTGATCCAGATATGCATCAAAATATAATGGGTTCTTGCCTTGGTCACGCCCCACCCCTCCACAAATTCCCATTTTATGAGAACTTGCTGAGTAGTAATCCTTCTAACTACAGCCGTTGTGAGACATAACCTCCGGAGAATGTCAGCACGATTGGATCCGGACATTCTCTGGAGTGAGCCTTTGTCATATTAAGAAGCATAGCAGTAGATTCTCACTTCAGATGCCTTGACATCAACACAGAAATCTCAGGAGCGTTCAGGTGAGGGTTGGGTTGGGGATGGGGGGGGTGAGAACTGCTGAGAACACGTGTTTTGGTTTACAGACACGGGTGTCAGCCCTTATCACCATGAACTCCCTTGACATCTTTGTTGGTGTCTTCTTTATGTGGTAGCTTTGTTTTCATCCTGACATATTTGTAATCTTTCATTTTGTTGTATTTAACACATCCACACTGCTGAATCCTGGGGGTGGATCTTCTGCTGTGTTCTCATTTGGGCCAATTCGGACAATTTGTTGATTTTTTTCCTAACAGTGTTAGATGAAAACATAATCTCCTTGTATTAACACGTATATTATTCAGTCGAAAAAAAATATGCAGGTCCACTGATGAAGAAAATAATAATTGGTTGCAGCTCTACATGTTTGTGGAGGCTAAACAACCTCAGTGTGATATATATTTATTTAAAAGCTGTTGAGTAGTTGTGTTTAGTGAATACAGTTGTTGCACTATTCAAAGTGTTTCATTCATCATCTTACCCTCCTCTTGTGTCTGCATGGGGTTCACTGGCAACATTGCTATGCTGCTGCTTCAGCCCCAGTATATGTCATGCTCCGCAGTGGTCTCAACCCACAGTGATGAGAAATGAAGCAATACTGTGCACAGGGGTTGCTGTGGTGTTGTTGAAAAGTCAAATGTGTCAGAATGGATAAACAGCATCCGTCTGATAAAGTCTCTGAGAAAGTACATCCAGGTAGACACCACCTCTCACAGACATATAAAGTGCCATCCTTTCACTTATGTTCCCTTAGTCATTGTTCAATTATGCAAATAAAGGCCTCAAGAAGGAAGCAGCTAGAGGTAAAGCCCCCTTGATTTCCATCTGTATGGTAGCAGAAGGTCAGCGGATACAATTTATGTAGAGTGAGATTACGATGGCCCGCAGACTCCATCAGAGACAGAATAAGGAATTACTCCCCTTGAGATCCTCCTGACAGGAGAGTGAGTGCCACACTGGGGGCGATCGCATCCAGATGATGAAATCACTGGCAGGTAAATGGCGATTGTGATAGAGGTTTGCCGGCGATAAGAGCGAAGAGGAAATTGATTTATTTGCACTGAGATTTATCACTGAAAAGTTGGTATCAAACAGTTGTGGCAGGTTGTTCGGCGAACTAGACGCTTTGGAATTCATGAGATGTCGCGTTTGTATGAGAGAAGATTATTCCAAATAGTGTAAACAATTCAGATTAAAATACACTGCAATAATTAAGTGTTTTGCTTCAGAGGAAAAAAAAAATCCTATTTGTATTCATGAGCTCTGCTGACAGCAGCATCATGCTTTGTGATCAAATGAACAAATTAGTATGTTTTATTAACAAATAATTACTCTGCATTGGTTATTATTATTCATCAAGACTAGGGAACAACACAGTCATGGAGGGCGACGTGGTGTCTGCTGTCCCTCTTCTTGTGCTCTATTTGTGTGTGTGTGTGTGTGGTTGTGTGTTTTGCCAGGTTTTGAAACTGGAGCATGAATGTCGTGGGTGTTGCTGGTGGTGGGAACTGAAGCTGGTAGTGAGTGGGGGCTGGGGGTGATTCTGGGACAGGGATGAATTGGACGGGTGCTTGTGGGGCGAGTGCGAGGGCAAGGGCCATGGCTACATCCACAAACAAAGAGCTTGTCTTGTCCGTTCTAAAGATCAAATGAAAATATGTCAGCCTCACTTAACACATCTCTGGCAAATGAGTGAGTGTGAGTGTTTGTGTGTCCACATCCCAGGAAGCACTGCACAGTTATTAATGGAGACAATAAAAAGAAAAACATCTGTAATCCTGCTGGGATTTATGAGCAAATGAATGGGATTATCACCTTTTGCTCTTTTTTTTATACGCACATGAAAATTGTAAACACAGTTGCATGATGAAGTGGAGGCGGGGATATGGCAATAATGAGTCCATTACCCACATTTCCTGCATTATTCTCGATTCTCTGTGATTAAAATCTTTGCAGAACTAAAGATGCTTTTCTTTTCATTGTCCCCATAAATAACTGTACAGTTCTAATGCTTACCTCTGCCAGGGAGGTTCTGTTTTCAAACTGGTGCGGATCCAGATCAGGGGTCGGATCCAGGACCTTTTCCTTACCTGCTTTAACATTATGAAACAGGGTTTATCCCAACATTTCCCCCAGAGAATAATTCATGAATCTTGATGAAAGGAAATCTGTTATATTTTGGTCCTAGGTGGAAGAATGCAATGAGTGGCATTCTGGTAGTGTCTTGTGTCACTTTTTCTTTACCAGCAAAAGTTGAATGAGCTCATATGATGCTATTTCCGGACTGTCCATCTTTATATACCCAGTTGTGTAGTTGTGAGATATCCATTGCAGTGTAATATGCCTTGATTAAGGGCGAAGAGCACTTCAAATTCATTATCTTTCCTTGTACCGATACCATCCATTGTTTGAACTGCTTATTGTGAATGTCAATCTGCAAAACTCCAGATAACCTACAGGAAACCACAGACACAGAGAGAACTGGGACAAAAGAACCACACCCAACAAAATGGTCCTTATTCACAGATCCAGCAGTTATGCAGCAAAGCTAACATTCACTATTTTATGCCATGTGGTGAATTTAAGACTACATATATGCTACTACATTTTTCTTTGAAAACCCCATCAGTTTTGCTATGGATCCACCTGGCTCCTCCACCACTCAGACTTTTAGAGCTGCTAAAATGCAGAAGTTTTTTGCAGAAGCATTGTTTCAGAAACTGCAGGGCTGGGCTTTAATATAGACGGGCAGACATTTGAGATGTTTGGAAACAATGACGTAGACCAGCACAACTGCTTGCTGATTGGGTCTTTTTGGTCACGTCACAACCTTCCCTGATTCATCAGGCTTCTTTCACATGAGCCCCTTCCAGAGGAAAACAACAGGCATTAGCCTTGGCAACCAGCTAAAACGCACTGTGAAGCTCCGTAAAGCCAAGGGGAGCTTTCAGATTCAGGCGATAATGCACTGATAATTCTATTGGTTCATCACTGCCAGTGTCCTCTGACACCTTAGCACACTGATGGACAGATATCTCTGTAAGTGTGTGCAGGAAAAGATGGGCTGACTTAAAAATATGTGCAATGGTAAATGTTTCTACTCTTTAACCAGTTCAACAGAACTGTTTTATTACTTCAATGAGTTACTGTAATGAATGGTAATATAATGATATTAATAGTGAATTATCCCTTAATGAGTCTCAATTACATTTTTTTTTCGAGTCCCACTGGCATTTTGCTGTTACAGTTGATTTAATGAAATTTTATTTTAAGCAACGATTACAGTTGATTTTGTTTTGTTTTTAGTTTGTGAAATTCAATTGAGTAAAAGTGAAGAACGTGAGTAGACTGTGACTTTAATGGCTAATAATAAATGGGGACCTTGAAAAGAGCTTGAAAAGTTAGGAACTGAGCTTGGAAATAAAACAAATTGATAAGATTATGTTTTCATCGTAGCCTCGTCGTCCGTGTATTATCTTGTAACATAGCATTGTTCAGACAGACAAAGTTATATCCTCATATCTAAATGAGCAGCGTTTGCTCACATGCTCTCGACGAGCCTGTGAAGAGTTTGAACCTGCCTGTCAACGACACCACGCTGCTGAAGTCTTATTTTTAGCTAGCTTTGAAATCACCTCAGACTACCTCTGCTTGATCAGTTCTGTGATGGATTAAATTCCTTTTTAACCCTTTGATACACAAGCTATGCAAACCCCTTCTAAGGCACAACATGTAACATGTAACATGTAAGTCAATACGGGTCAAAAATGACCCGTATTGACTTACAATGTTACTTCATGCACGCCTGAGTGTTTCTTTGCTATATTTTTGGAAATCTATTTATTTCATCATTTAATATTCATAGTATTCATTAAATATCTTGTTTTTGATTACCACAAATCATTATTTTCATTTTATCTTTCATAATTTATGAACTAAAATAGTTTTTGTATTTTTAAATCAAGTTTACACACATGGGTCAAAAATTACCCGATGGAGTTAAATTGTAAATATCTTTGCAATACATTTATTTCATCATTCAGAATTTCAGGAATTCCTCAATTAACTTGTTTTTGATCATCACAAATCCTTATTTTCATTTGTCCTTTTTTACTTTTTTAATAAAAAACATTTTTGTATTACTACCCTTCCATGGGTCAAAAATGACCCGTATTCATTTCACATGTTATTTCATGCATGGCTGTGCTTCTTTGCTATATCTTTTAAAACCTATTTATTTAATCATTTAATATTTCAAAGATTTCATTAAAATATCTTGTTTTTGATTACCACAAATCATTATTTTAATTTTCTCTGTCTTAATTTTTGAACTAAAATAGTTTTTGTATTACTACATCAAGTTTACACATATGGGTCAAAAATGACCCATGTATGCAAGTGTTAATTTGATAGGAACCTCTGATCTGTAAATGTTTGTAGTTAGGAACATGTTTACTCTGGACAACTTTTCACATGCCACACTGGTCAGAACTTCTTGTCAGAACTAAATCATGTTGACCTAGCTATCGTTAGCTAGAATTGACCTAGCTTACATAAGCTAACATTAGCTAGCTAAAAGAGAATATGTTAACAGCTAGCTAATAATATTGGACATATTTATCTTTCCCACCAGTAGAGGGAAGTTATGTTCAAATGTTATGTGCAGTTATCTTTTCACAAGATATCAAATATTTTCTTAGGTATAACAGCCCGTTTAGTTCTGACAAATAGTTCTGACCAGTGTGGCATGTGAAAAGTTGTCCACAGTAAACATGTTCCTAACTACAAACATTTACAGATCAAAGGTTCCTATCAAATTAACACTTGCATACATGGGTCATTTTTGCTCCTCACGTTATCTCTGAGTTTGTTACAATGTGATTCCTCCAGTATTCTGAGGTCAGAAAGTATCATCTCAGCAGCCTGTTTCATACAAAGTTAATATTTCCATGGAACACCCGAGGAAAATGAGCCTGTAGGAATCCAGCTGCTGAAATGACCCCGTGCAACGTTAGGCATGGTGGTGGGAGGGAACTGTGTTTTTCAGTCAACCATTTGTTCCACACACTCCAACAGGGTGCTGTGGGGCAAAGTCCATCCTCCAGCTTATATATCATGGAGATGTAAAGTTGCACAAGGGGTTACGTTTTTGACTCTGCACCGTCTCAAATAAAGATATTTAGAATAAAGCGAAGTTGGTGTGTTAGAATGCAAACAAGTCTGAAGACGGTGGTTTGTCGTGACAATTAAAGTGCAAGTTTAAGCACAAAATGCCCAAAATACCAGCGCAGGGAAGTCGTCTCACTGTTACAAAACTTGCATCACTAACTGTGATAAAGTGGAACGCGCTCATGACGTATGACACTCCTACCTGTGCTGTAACTCGCCAGATGTGGAACAAACGTTTCACAGCTGATGTGTAAAAGGAACTGCTTTATTTTCTAATAATCTTCTCCTACTGTGTTTTCTTACACTATGCTGCCTTTAAGCTACAGGGCTGTCAAAACACTAGGGCAATGTGGAGTGAAGCAGGCCAAACGCTGAAATGTGCTTAATAAATAATTGATTGTCGGATAGTTCCAACAATATACCTATACAAACCTGAGTGATCACACACTTGCATCATCATTGCAGCTTGACATTTGAAATAGAAAGTGGCTGTGCTCAGCAATAAACTGACAAACCTGACATATATTTATGGCTTACGTTGCGTAACACTTGCAGCAGAAACAAAGCAGCATGGGCCTTTGCAGTTTTTCTTTCCATGCAACCGTTTGAATATAAGTTCTATATTCTCTTAGTTGTTGATCTCGGATAAGCCTGCCAAATAATCTGAATAAAACTAATTTGGCTTCGTAGATGATGGATTATATTCCTTGGTTAGACATTTACTTTATATCTACATGGTGTCCAACATCTTACGCTGTTTATATCAATCACATTAGTGAACTGACAGCTCATGTTATTCTGAGTTGGTAAACCGAATGATTGCAGTAGGAGCTGCTTTCATACATTTCCTGTATTGCTTGGTATCGGTTTCTTCTGGTTATGTCTCAGTTAACTGCTTTGGTCTGATTATTTAATCCGGCAATAGGAGTACACCTCCTATTGCGTTGGAGGTACTTTTGGAGGTCATCCTCAAACATTTTCATCCGTATAACTAGCATTTGAATTAAGTTTATTGGCCATGGATGCATGCCCAGCATGCTCGGGAGCTGTCTGTGTACTTAAAAACATAAAGACTAACAAATGGCGCTTTTGTTGTGGGTTGAACTCCCTCAGCCACTGCAGACCGAATATCCACTTTTTAATGAGCGAGTCAAATGGTAACTTCCACCTTTAGCTCACCTGATTAGCGTTGTGTACGTCTCCTCCTGAACTGTACCGTCATTCTGAATGTTCAGACTGGGTTCGGCTCCAGGATGTTGTGTCTACAGCACAGGGCCAGCTGTTCAACCTCCTGTATAGCAGCAGCTACGGAATATTAAACATTGAATTTGTAGTGGGATGTAAACTGACTGTAGTGCATTGACCCTTACTCTTTAGAAAGGCTCTATGTAGCTAATACCTGATGCAGTTCTGATATAAATAAATGATTCCGTGCCTGATTTCATCTCAGTCCCTGTCTTACATGGTCACTATTATTACAATATTTTCCCTAAGCCAATAGTCTGAAAAAGACAGTGCTGTTTCAGCATTTAATGATGACCAGAATGTACATTATGTTTTAAATCTATATTATGATTTGGCGCTATACAAATACAATTGCATTGAATAGGATCGTGATCCTATTAAGACTTGGAGTATTCTGACCCTATTTACATTATGCAGACATGTATACATCTTAATCACATGATAATGTCATCTTGGAGTTCTTACAGCAGTTTGCAACATCGACATATGATTGTTACCAACAGTTTGACGACAGTCTGAGTGTTAACAGGATGGAGTTGTAGCTTTTTGCAAAATTACAATGAAAACACCCCAAATGATATACGTTAATGTCGTACATTAAACCATTCCAGGTTGGGTTTTTAAAACTGGCATAGTAACAATGAACGTAAGGGTGTGGTGGATGCAATGACTGAATAAGGTCAATTGTTGTAATATTGGTGTCCAACCAAATGTAGTCATTGCTGGCTTCTATTCTTCAATGTCTTGTACTGCACACACCAACTTAATGACCTCAGGCAATTCAATTTTTAAACAATGAACTATTGTAAACAGTGCCTCTAATTACTATGTTCTAGTTGTTAGCATCGTTTGAACTTTCCCTGTGATCAAACTTCCCTCATCCCACTTCCTCACTCAGTAATTATGCGAACATACATCCTCACATCTCTTGAGACTTGAGACCAGTGCTCGCTGGACAGCAGCACCTGTGGAGAATAGCTCATTACATATTAGTCATACATTAATTATCTGCGCGTGTGTGTGTGTGTGTTTGTGTTTGCAGAGGTACATCCACCCATGTGTGCTTGCTTGTGTATTAGTGTTGGTGCATCAGCTGTGATTTGTGAGTGTATCTTGATCTGCTCCCCAGAGAGTCCATGCTAAATTAGGATGCATATTATTTAAAGATGCCTTGGGCTGAGTTTCAGCTGGGTATATTTGTGCAGTGAATATGTTGATTTTTGATGGTGCCCTGTGTGCGCATTTTCATGCTGCCAGGGAGGCACTCTTAAGCACAGGGGTGTTTGTGTGAATGCAATAGAAGTCTCACGCTCCATTTTGTCTGCAGTGAAATCGAATGATTTACTCTCATGGGATGTTAGAGCATTTTGTCAGCTCTAAAGAGTGTGACTGCTACAAAATATCTGAATATCTGAAACACTCATTAGCTAATGAGTGTTTCATTTCTGTAACTGTATGTATTCATGACTTGCCTGGGTCAGATCTGTGGTAAAGGAAATGCATTTCTTCTTTCCATCTAAATCCTTCGACAGAGATTATACAAGTATGAAAAGAATGATTACATTTGTATTCTTTTTTAGATGAGGTTGTTCACATTCTAGCTTATATTGGTTTTTAATGTACATTTTTTATCTAAAATAATAACAATAATAGCCTACTTGATTTAACATGGGGGTGCTAGATCAACAAAAGTTGCATTTTGACTCTTCACGGTTAATCATGTTATCATGAGAGGATTTATACAGATGGGCGTGTGGATGATTGGAATTTAGCCCATCTGACAAGTCGAGCTACGTTTCATGTATAAGGTGAAGATTGATTTTGCAACATGTTGCTAAGCCACCTTCCTCTATGGGGATGAAAGGTTGATAATTCTGCCATCTGATAAAACTAGTACTCGAGCTTGCATAGCTTGTGGGAAAAAAAAGCTTTATGAAAGAGCAATTTAATTTTGTGTGAGTCTTTTCTGGCAATGGAGCTGCATTGACTCATGTGTGATGACATATCCTTGATTTGGTTGGGTTGTTTGGTAAAGCAGCTCTTTAATCCCAGGAGCACAAACTAATATTACAAAATGACAATGATGCAATTCAGACAGATTGTGCGATTCCCTCCTGTTGGCTTACTAGGTCACTGAGGTTTGCCACACAGTGTATCTGATAACTGTACATGATGGGATTTTGAGCAGATCCTCGAGGCATGGTCACAGTTACACCGTAGGTGGTTCACTCTGTATTATCCGAGACTTATCCAGCAGCCGCCTGATCTAATCATGCCCTCATTTGAATTCTAGCACAAGCTCCATCCATAGACCCAACTTCATTGACAGTGCTGGCAGTTTTAAACATTATCTAAATGTAAGTTGTACGTTAAGAGGGATCAGTTAAAGGAACAGCACTGTTTTGTGTTCTAAACAGAACATTACAGTAAAGCTTAGATGGATCATTAAGTCAACCCACAAATTAATTTTGTTTCTTGAAAATGTTCAACTAATCTTTTATTCTGCAAAATTAGTTTGATCTATGTGTATATTCATTTTGTTCCATCTTCAGGACCTTTTCCAGCATAAACCCTGAGTACAAGTAGACCTTAATGGGGACCATAGCTTGGTCCTAATGAGGTGAAACTTAATTTCCGAGGTCCTAATGGTGACGGGTAAGATGTGAATTGTTGTTCAGGTTAAGGATCAGGCAATCTGAGCCAATCTCTATTGTCAGGCAAGGAATTAGGTTCAAGGGACAATGGTCTGGTGTGGACAACGGATATCCAGACCAAGACTCTATCTTCTGTTTGCCTCTGTTTACAGTTTGACTATAGTTTATTTTATCACATGAGTTGAATGTTTGCGATACTTCTTAAAGGTGTTCTAGGTCCAGACAACATTTTGGCTATGCTCTATCAACAGCTACGCACATATGAATTCAACAAATACTCACAGATTAGCACATCTCCCTAACATCAATGATGTAAGAATGTAATTATTGAGAACCTAGTGTGAGCATAATATGTAAAGCCTGCTTGCTCAGTGCCTAACACTTACGATTATTTAATTTATCATCATGACCTTCTGTGAGATGCTCAACCCTGAACCTAAAATACAAGCATTACAAGAATTCAAGGATGAGGATGTTTTTTTCTGACTCTTCTGCTTGTCAGTTGTCTCCTATCTTTGGTCTATTTTTCCATAGAATACCTCCGAGCATGTCTTTCTGCCCTGCACACTGGGAGTGTGTTCCCAGTCTCATGCACCAGTGCCCCCCCCCAGCCACACATTCCTGTTTGTTCATTGTGCTGCTGCGTGAATACACAGATTCTGACTCAGATCTCCCGTTTTACTCTCGTGTTAGTTTTTATTGTTCGCTTTGTTGACTCATGAAAGTGGCCTGGCACTTGACATGGCCATGTGGAGGCCCCCACGCTGCTGTTAGGTCCTTCCTGCAGGAACGTTGCTCTGTGATTGGATGAGGAGGACTGGGATGAATGAGCAGTGTACGTAGAGCAGGAGGCATGAGGGACTGCACTGGTGCTCCCCCCTCTCTCCCTCCTCACCCTCAGCTCCCTTTCTCTTTCACACAAGTCTAGTTTGACCCAGGAGCCATGTTTGTCTCACCACAACACCTCGTTTTTCATTGTACTCCTTCCTGTCCCTTCGTGTAACTCTGGATGAAAGAGGACGGCCTCTGCATGATGTCACAGCTTGTGAGTGTTTCATTACTTGAGCAAAATCACCAAAAATGTATAGATTCCATTTCTCAAATGTGAATTTCTGCGAGTTTCAAAGACAGATACGCAAATAAAAGATGAATAAGTCAACTACTGCTTTAAGAATTGGTGATGGCCATCTTTTTATAAGGGAAAACAACCAATTTATACTTTGAATGGCACTCAGCCAAGGCACAACAGTTCCCTTTAATACAACCACACATTCACACACTCAGACATCAGTCCTCTTAATGTGCTATTTTTCACCAAGATCCATGAACTGGGAAATGGGTGAAAATGTTGAAAAAACGCTGCAATGTTACAGAAAGTGGAAAAACAAAATTGTTTGTTTTGTGTAATCCGTTTTACAAACAAAAAACATATGACACAACAAATGGATGGGGTCCAAACATAACCTACTCAGTGGAGGTAATAAAATATTCACAAGATTAATCCACTGTGAAAATAACGTCTGAAAACGTCAATAAAAATGATTTAAGGAGGTAATTAGATGGTCATGGTCGTGATTTGTTTGGATTTAATTAAAAGTGAGAAAATTATCTGGAGGTCAGGAATCTAAAGCAGCAACAAAACAGTTGAGACCAATGCCTGCAACAGTTTTCCATCAGAGATGAACTAGCAGCCACCTAAGCAGTGCTTTTCTATTAATTGTACCGCTCTGTACGTGTAAACTCTGTGAACCCTGCAGGAGAAAATAAAACTCAGTCAGAGAAAAAACAAGAAGCTCCCTCATAGTGGAAGTGATTGTGTGTTTGTGGTCGGAATGACAGGGTGTTAGAGGAGCTCTGCAGTAGCCTATCATCATGGGAGAAAACACAACTGGAACGGTTAACAACCAACGCCACAGCTGTTCGGATTGTTGAGTGATTCACAGCCTCACTGTGGAGTCAGGGAAATGTTTCGCCCTCCGTATGAATCCCTCTGCTCGTCTGGTAAACAGAGCGCTTTTTCTTAATTTGGCGTCATATGCAATTAAAGCTCGAATCTGGGTTAAATGTACAGCACATTTCAGACAGCTCTTTAAATCCCGAGACGAAGCTACACGAGATAAATGTCTAAATATAAACAGTTGTTTCTTGCTGCTGCTCAGGCATTTCCACTCAAATACTGAAACATAAGAGTCTCTATGTCCCTGCAGGGTTTTTATTGCAAGCGGCCTCTCTTCTCAGATTATCACAACTGTGGCTTCACAATATTGATTTATTCACACACCGGCTTGTTTTTTCGGCCACAAGCAAATTACAGGGTTTTTTTTTTTTTTTACTTTCTTGTCAATGCTTGGTAATTGAACTTTCAAACGAAAACACGGCCGTAACAACAGCTGAACACTTGTTGAGCCTGGTTTGAGGTTTGGTCAGTGGCCTCCAGGCAAACACTGGGACACACACTGCTGCACACTGGTCAGTGCTGTCATTCAGACTATCTGTCCCTGTCCACTCTGTATTAAGGTTTAAGTGATGTCCTACAACCCCATTTCTTCCAACACTCACAACCTTCATGCACAATACAAGACATTGTGAATATCATGCAGCAGGAACTTGTGCAATTATCTACTGCCGCCATGTCAATTTAGCAGATGTACAAGGCAATCTGGTTATCACTGGTTTGAGTGCTTAGTGGTCCCTCTTCACAAAAGTGTCTGTAATCACATTTCGCTGCTCTCTTTCAACTGCGTCTCAAGGCTGCTCTAATCTTATCTGCACTGCTCAGTCTGCTTGGTCCCTTTCTTTGTCTCCCCTCTTTCCATTTCTTAACTCACACTCTCCACCTTTTTTTCCAAATGTGTGACCTCTTCCAGGGTAGTTGGCTCTTGTTCATGCAATACTTTAGTTCTTGTTAGCTCCCAGTCCAGCTAGAGTTGTTCCTTCATGGATGTCAATATCAGTGTGGTGGTGGTCTGTCCACCACCTTGGTGTAAACCGTGGTATCCAGATGTTCCAGTTTGTCCATTATTCTCTCAGTTTCAAGCTAGGTACAAAAGGTCCTGACAAATATCTAAAAACTCTTCAAATTGTTCCACATTTGCTGCCGAACTGTCTCAGTGTTACCACAATCCAAATTATAATGATATTGTACTGTTACACCTCAGCACTTACGTATGTTTATCATGTTCTGTCCCACTCATTATTACCTAATCCCATTAAAAACATGACATGGAAGGATGGAATGAATGAAAGCTTCACTGCGTAGGTGTGAAAGAGAAAGCCCTCAGCTGTCGCTTATGCTGATGAGAACAGTGGTGCATGCATAGGTTCCCATATGAGTGCATGCATGGGTGCAAAGTTCCTGGTTGGGAGGTTTTAAAATCAGATCACTGTAGTCAAGAAATATAACAATTATTGGATAGATTGTCATGATGTCTTGTACAAGTTTTTATAGTTTCCAAAGGAGTACCCCTGATTTCCCTTTAAAGACATGTTAATAACTCTTGGATGGATTACCATGAATTTATTTCTGTTCTGTTCTGGATAAATTGACTTGAACTTTTCTTTAAACTGCAACATCTGTTCAAAATTAATTTGTACAGAAATGTTGTACTTTTGTGATTTGTAGCCACAGACCTATGAATCTCATGACATCCGTGTCAGACTCAGCTGTACATTGTGTTAAGTGTTATTATACAAATGATTGAATACTAAAACAGTTTAATTATCATCGTGTTTGACTGGGGTGTCAACATTTTTCACACACAACAAAAAAAGGGAACAGTTCCCCATGTTACTTTTGTCAAATGAATGAGTCTGGATGACACTGAAGTTATTACTTTCCCTAAAGAAGGCAACGCAAAATAGACTGGAACCTTTGATTGAAAGTGTTCCAAATATAACTGGGGATATGAATAATTTTGATGATTCTTTAAAGTGCTGAAATAAGACGTTATTACCTGCCAAGCAACGTGTGAGCATCCTAGCATTTGGACATTAACAGATATAGTGTCTGAGCTGGGATGTCTTTCAAACCATTTGCTTTTAATTTATATCTATTGAAATTGCAGTCGTACATTTTCCTTTTAATAAACCCGATTGTTAAAAAAAACAGGTTTATGCACCTCAGGACATGATCATAATTGTACTACCCAAGTAAAAGCACAACTGCATGTTGTCCTAGGAAAAAATTTCACCTTATTTCCTGAAGCACCCGTTTTTGGACCCTTTCAGCAGAGCCTCTTTGTGCATTTCTCCACATCCCGACAGACATGAGCTTTTGTATCGCTTCACGTTAGAGGCTGTGGAAACCTGAGCTGTGGCCTCAGGGTCATGGGGCGTCCATTCTCTGATGACAGTGAGCTGGACCTGGTGAAGAAATGTTCTCTGTGCTGGGTCACTCTCCTGCCTGCTCCTCCTCTTTCTCCTTTTTTCCCGAAATGTATTTTTGTGAATAGGTGATCCATTAACAGAAACGGAGCTGCGAACTATGTGTAGATGGAAAAGAGAGGTCTGCCATCCTTGTTTCTCCACCTGCCCCGGATTTTTTTCTTTTTTTCTTTTCTTTTAACTCTTAAAGAAGAAAACACTCTCTTAGTGACAAAGGGTGTTTCTTTGCCTAGGCGCTTTTCTTTTGTATCTCTTATGTGTTTTTTGTTGTGCCCAGGATAGCAAGGTCTTGTCTACAATTCAATACAGATCTTTTATAAAAGATATTTCTTCTCCTTTCCTCTTGTTTAAAAAAACACCTCCTCCAAATGACTCCAAATGTCTCCATCCAGACAAGAACAAGGGACACCTACTATCCGTCAAATACTACAGACCAACATTGTGGGCATGTCCATTGAGCTTATTCTCCTGTCAACATTGTAGCCGCCATCGTGGTTGTCTTGTATTGGATTTGTGAAGAAAGCTGTGATGTCATCATTTCCCAAACACTCTGTTGTACATGGACACATGGATACGGACAAACCTCAATTTAGAAATTCGTCTCTCTGGAAGTTGTTTGTTTAAAGGCAAAAGTTTGTTTTGCAAAATCAGTGTGCAGTCCATCCACGTATCCATCTGATATCCAGCCGCAATATGGTGATTTATAATAAAATCAATGGGATCATACCACTGCTATATTTTTTCCTAATCCTCATTACTGCTGTTGGCACAATTAGAGAGATTTTAGAAATCCAGATCGGGGAGAGAGCCAGTGTCTTAATCATCGGCAAGTTTATTTCTTTGAATGTGTTTGATTCCATCTCTTCTCGTCCTTTCACCTCTATTTCAACCTCTCTCCCTTTTGCAAACCGCTGTCCTCTCTCCAGCCAGAGGAAGCTATGCACCTCTTGGCACGGAGCCATCCCAATCCATTCACTACAGCTCAGCGAGGGCGCACAGCCGCTGCTGTCTCCCGGAGTGTGTACCCTGTCCTTCCATCGGCTCCCACTTGTACAGTTAAATGGCAAAATGGCCACTTCACACATCCCCTCCTCTTCACCACACCGTGTCCTCATGAGACACCGGCAGTCACGGTGCGCTTGTGAATGTGTCTGCCTTTGTGAAATGGGTGTTTGTGTGTGTACACATCCGCCTGTATGTAATTTACTGTGTGTGCTGCCGCAAATCTAGGGCACGTCGAGGCTCCCGGTGCAAATGTGTGTGAATATCATATTCCCATATGAAAAGACCACAGCTTGAAATATGTGATACCATGTGCTTGCCTTAACTCTTATTAAGGATAGTGATGCCACCATTTGCTTCTAATCATGCTTCTTTGTCTCAATAAAAAGAAAATCAATGCTTTCCTGCGTTTTTCCCCCTGTTTTGCTTTTACATGATCACATCTTTTTCCAATTTTCAGAAACATAATGGCTCCCATATCCAACACAGAATGCTCCCCACCTCTTGCTAAGTGAAACCATTGACAGGGGGCTGGGAAATGGCTGCTAACGGTTTAATGAGTTAATGAAAGCTAATTAGTTGAAATAAGGAGAGAGGAAGAGAGGAGCCATGGCGGTGATGTGTGTTAGTGTGTGTGATTTTGGGTGTTTCTGCTCCTACAAGATTGCGTGCATATTTGAGAGTCCTTTACTTGCATGGGTCTGTGCGTGTATGTGTGTGTGTTTTTGTGTGTGCCCAGAGAAAAGTGCAGCAGCTTTTCTCAGCATTAACCAGCCTCTTCATCAGGAAGTGATGGTGGGGGGTCAGGCCTCATTTAATCAAGGGAAAAATTCCATCTCCCATTAACTCAATTAATCCAACGCCAGAGAGAGAGAGAGAAGCTGAAAGAAACCTGTGTGTGTGTGTGTGTGTGTGTGTGTGTGTGTGTGTGTGTGTGTCTGTGTGTGTGTGTGTCTGTCTCTGTGAGAAAATAGTGTTTCCTAAGCTGGATTCACAAAGCGGTTTGTCAAATGAAGTGTAGAGTGGGTAGATTAAATGCGATGTCTTTACACGGGCGCATGTGAAATCATGTAATGACTTCATGCAAAAGACATTTGATATGACTTAAAGGGGACATATTATGAAAATTTCACTTTTGTTGTGCTTCTACATGTTAATTTGGGTATCTGGCATGTCTAACGTCCCAGAAACTCTGGAAAAAAACAACTCCCGCGATTTGTTGTGGTTCCTCTATGTCAGAAACTATACTCTAGATGTCCTCGAATGGGAATACACCAAACTAATACGTATTAGTCAAAAATGCCCATGTAGTACGCCCCCCCCCACCACTCGAACCACCACTGGAACCACCCCTCGACCCACCCACTTTTTCAGTCCATCGGAGTTCGGCCGGCCGCCATTAAAGTCTTGCAAGCCTTGGAAACACTCGGATAAGCTAACTGCAGCATGAGTCGACACACCCAAGATGCTCAGTGCTGGGCTGCACAAATCAGCACAAATGTCTTCATGTGAGTCCAGCTTCAGAAGACAGAGCTAACCAGCCAGGGAGCTGGGTGAGAGGCAGAGGAAACAGAGCCTGCGTTAGGGCTGAGTTACCTGCCACAGCTCCCTCCTCAGCTCGGGCTCCGGCTCCTGCTCCGCGTTCACGGAGCCGGAGCTCCTGCTCCGCGGCTCCTGCTCCGTGATCACGGAGGAGGCTGCCGGCGCAGAAGCCGCGATCTCACGATCAGCTGGGTGGGAGGCGGAGGAAACAGAGCCTGCGGTCGGGGTGAGTTACCTGCCACAGCTCCCTCCTCAGCTCGGGCTCGCTGAGTTGCTGCTGGATCCATGTCGGCTGCTCGCTTCTGGTGGATGTGTTTGTTTACGCCGGGGAGCTCCGCCGGCCGGAGCTCCGACTGGACCTCCGCTCCGCGCTCCGGCTCGCACTAGCTGCCTCCACTAGCTGCCTCGTACTAGCTGCCTCCACTAGCTGCCTCGTACTAGCTGCCTCCACTAGCTGCCTCGCACCACCGTAGCCCGGAGCCATCGCGTAGCCCGGAGCCTGGCGCCACCACCGGAGGGCCCCCCCGGTCTCCGGTTGCATTGTACCGGTGCCGGGGGGCTCGTTCAGCGCCCGGGTGGCGAAGCGGAGGAGGAGGAGGAGGAGGAGGGGGGGGGGGGGGGAGAGCTGAGCCTTATAACTTTTGTGGCTCTTACAGATTTGCTCCACGCCGCCCCAGCTGCACGAACCGGTGCTGGTCACCAGCAGCTCGTTGCCGCCTCCGTCGCTCGCTTTATAATAGACTCATACCCGGGGTTTTAAGTGCATTTCGCCGCAAAAGTTGCAGCAGTGTTAGCTTCCAAAGCTAGCCCCCACATCCCTTTGCCTGTGTGTCTGTGTGTGTGCGTGTGTGTCTGTGTGTGTGTCTGTGTCTATCTGTGTGTGTGTCTGTGTGTGTGCGTGTATATATGCCCTGTATGAATAAATATACACATACAATTAAATACTGTATACACACATATCTAATGCATGTATTTAAATAAATGTACATCCTTATCAGGTGTTGTAGTTTTAAAATTGTAGCTTCAATGAAGAAACACAACAAACAAATACAGAAATATATGTGTAGGACAGTGACTTAAAATTATTTTAACAACCTTAAATATGCTAAGGAGAGATTTAAGACGTGAAAGTGGATGTGTGTGTGTGTGTGATTGGCAGGGGGGGCGGGGTGGTGAGAGGGGGCGGGGCGAGGAGAGGGGGGGGGGCGGGGGGACTCAAAACAGGTCAATCTGAAGAGGGCTGTTTTAGACAGGGTAAAAAGGCTGCTGTTTTAAATGATCCTTGTGGTATTTTGACCAAAAAATGTTACAGACATTTCATTAAGACCCCAAGGAACCATATCAACTTGTGGTAAAATGGGCATAATAGGTCTCCTTTAACTTCAATTCACACTATTTGTCAGCTAGAGTAAAATCCGCTTTTGCAGGAGGAAATAAACAAGCGGCCATTTCTGCTGCTGCAACTAATTTATAAACCCATGTATTACACGGTATGTTTTGCAACATATTACACTAATGAGAACTTTTACTAAGAGAACCTAAAAAACCTTCAAAATGCAAAAAGTCAAATAAAATTCAAATATCAAATAAAAGTTTCAATTGGTTTTCCACCACACAAAAAAACAACACAGCTAACATCTGAGTTTAGATCCAATTCTTTCACTCCGGGATCCTCGTTATCATCTTCTTTCATCGTCTGTGTTTGTGTTGTTTTTGTTTTTTGTCACCTTTGCACTTTGCTCAATGTGGCCCTAAGCAATTGTGTTGTAGCGTTTGCAGTTGTGTTGTGGATTTTTTTCAGTTGTGTTGTCACTGGTAGTTGTGTTGTGGATTTGCAGTTGTATTGAAACTTTTCCCCTTTGGTTGTCACTTGCAGTTGTGTGTTGGCTTCAGAATTCAACTTTTCCGTTTTTTATGTGAGACGTCCGAGCCACTATACAAAACGATTGTTACTGCATCATGTGTAATGAAATATGTGCACATTAAAACATTAAAAATAAAATTCATATGTAGAATAATATTGGTAGTCTACTGGACCCTAAAGGCTCTTATATGCTTCTACGTATCCGTTTCTCGGAGAGGGCTCCACGGGGGCGAAGAGTCTTTTTGATTTTTACTTACCGACCACTGTACGTCGAAAAAAATTTACCACCAAACCCATAGGTGGCGCAACGGAAGACGAGCTCAGAGAAGCCTACCCCAATTTTGGGAAGAAGAAGTCCACGTGTGTCTGTTTATCTCTGTCTCCCACACACTGAACCATGGCAACTAACAGAACTAAATAAAGTGACACCCAGCGGGTCAAAATGCTGATGTTATCGTTTCTTAGCGCAGCGGTTCTCCGGTCTTGTTTCCGAACTGTGTTGCTGATTCCACAGCTTGTAGCTTGAAGCTAGACGGAGCTAGCTCCCCTCCCAGCTTCCACACACAGTCAGCAGGGACTCCCGGCACTAACTATTACCCAGTGTTTGCTTCTTTCCTGGCGGTATTATAGAAACAGTGTCATGATAGAAGTGGAATTATAGTCGTGACGGCGGGTTCTTGCACTGTTACCACCGCAGTTAGCATGGTGGCTAGCCCGCTAGCCTAGCCTGCTAGCGCCGTTTTGAAAGCTTGTTATAACCGTATGTGACCGTGCACACATGCCGTCAGTGCTCTAACGAGCCACCGTCAGCCGGACAACTCCGCTGGCTTAACACACACGTCACATTAATCGTAGAATCGTAGTTGTGATGGGTTTGATGCTACAGGGAAGGAAACAGGAAGTTTGAGGTCCGGAAATGACGTCGTAGGAAAATGACGTCGTAGGGAAATGATGTCGTTCGCGGACCAATCACAGCCAATAGCTGTCCGTGGGCTCTCCGACATAAACACGGACAGTTAGAAAAATCAGACGTGTACGAAAAGCTCTCTGAGGCGCTCGGAGAGGGCGTTCCACGACGGATAGGCTGGTCTTATCTATACGTTTTAAAAAATACGTACAAGCATAAATTGGCCTTAACACGTTCATGCTTCCTAATCAATCAATCAAATTTTATTTGTTTAGCCCATATTCACAAATCACAATTTGTCTCATAGGGCTTAAACATGGTGTGACATCCTCTTCCCTTAACCCTCAACAAGAGTAAGGAAATGATTAATGACTCTAATTCTGTCCGTTCGCCTCATGAAGGATAAACTACCATCATGTCAGTAAAGATTTGAAGTCCAGTCCTTTTATCTCCCATCTCTGGTTCTGTCTTGATCTTTTCCTTCTTTGTTTTTCCTTAATCCTCTCTTTCCTAAGATCTCTCCATCTTTTTCTTCACAGAAACACATTAAAACAGACTTTTCACAGCATTTACTGTTTCAAAATAGGGGGGGAAACAGAAAGGGTGAGGGTGAGGTACATGTGAAGATAAAGACAGGAGATCAAGAGAACTGGGAGCGTATTAAAACATCTGGATGCACCGTGCGGAAGGAATAATAATGTGATCGTGTGTTGTCTGATACCACTGCAAGTGCATTTATTTCCATTAATTTATCTGCATCTTTATTTCAAGGTTATCTTTGCATTCAATTAAATAGGATTTAAAAAAAAACATTAACCATTAAATCAATAAGCCACCTTCAAGTATGTGCAGGGTTAAATTGCTGTGGTCTCCTTGGACTGCAGTTTATGTAGCACGCTGTTGCTCATCTCACACCAGCTCATCAATCACTCACCCCAGGACTTCCCCTCTCCCTCTGACTTTAATGTCCTGCTGCTGACACACAAATCCCTTCATGCTTCTGCACTCATTTCATCTGCAGAGCTCCTCCTCCACCTCCTCCTCCTCCTCCTCCTCCTCTGGCCTCCTCTCTCTGTCCCCAAAACACCCTGCGCCTGGAATGCACCACCCCTGTCCATCTGTGCTGCCAGTGCTATTGACTCTATGGAATTTCTGCTGCAAAATGACAAATTGCCAAAGCCTGAAACGGATAAAGTTGGCAAAAAAGCCAAATATGACAAATGAAACAGGTGTTAGGAAGAGACAATAATCAGAGCTATGTATTAGAAGCATGTAATGTTACATTTAAAGTTGAACTGTGATAGTGTTTATAGAGTTATAAAAAAAAAGGGTTACTTTGACGATCAGTGCATTCATATCATAATCAAATGATATTGACAAACACAGAGATGGTGAAATTAGAGGGCCATATGTTTAAGAGTGAAGATGACCCTAACCGAACCTACACTGTGGCACAGCTAACAAACTCTCCTTCCTTTCTCCCGCACAGAAAAGCCTGTTTCCGTGGAGCTGAGCTGTGGGGCTGGGCCCAGCCATGTAGTGTTGGAACCAGGTTCGCCCCTCCTGCTGGACTGCAATCTGGGGGCCAGCGAGACTCCTTTCAATGTCACCTGGCTCCAGGATGGCCGGACCCTGCCTCCGGAGGGGGATCAGCTGCAGTATTTGGGCAACGGATCCCTCCTCCTGCTGCCGGCCTCCAAGGACGGCCAGCCTGCCCAGAGGCTGGAGGGGGGCTACAGCTGCGTGAGTGCCAGTGCCGCTGGAGCCCTCACCAGCAGGACCGTGAATGTACTCTTGGCAGGTGGGTGTCCAGCAACACCCAGAGCACACTGGTTTATTTTGGCTGCTTTGTTTTCTACCACAGTTATAACACATGCAGTTTAGGTTTGAACTGGGGCTGCCAATGACTGTCTTCATGACCGTGAACTGGATGAATAGAAAGTTCACCGATAGATTGATGAGAAGGTTTAACAAAGATTACATTTTTTATTTGGGTCAAGCTTAGAAGACATAATGTGTAAGATGATTAAAAATTTTTTTTTAGCATTAGACAGAGACAGGCTAGCTGCTTCCCCCTTTCCAGCATATATACTATAGCTAAGCTACTGAGGCTACATCCATATTTATACGTTTGTTTGAAAACTCATCAACTCTGCTACAAATACGCACGATTTCCTCCCTACTCCAGAATTTAGAAACTTATGTCTGGCCGGGCAGAAACACAGATGTTTGGAAACACTGACGTAGAGACTCACAACCACTTGCTGATTGGATCTTTTCATTCACGACTTATGCTTCATTGATTCGTCATGCTCCGATCACATGACCCCCTTCTGGGACTAACTGACATTAGACTTGGCTACCAGCCTAGAAGCAACAACTACAGGAGTTGTTGTTGTCTTTGCTTCCAGCTGTTGTGCCTAAATTCTGTAAATAATGTGTGGCAATGAAAAGAGGTATTATGTCAGAAATCTGAAATACAAAAGTTATTGTCCAGCACGTGTCTCCATGGTGACACCAGCACCTTGATATGTGTTTCAGGTGTATTTTTCTGAACGATACCGTAATACAGAGCCAAAATGTTAGTGTGGACAGAAATTGTTTCAGTTTCAAAATGCCATTTTCTTACAAGTATGGATGTAGCCTGAGAGTGGAATCAATCTGCTCACCGAACTGTTCCATTGCCTCAAAGGTGATGATTTGACAATTATGAATATTCCGCATCTGGCATAATTACCTCAACGTCATTTCAATGCGTCTGTTTGTGTTTGGGTTATCAAAACATTGTTTGTTATGATTTTAAACATTCAGTCGTGTGTGCTCATCACACGGAGCAGTGTGAATCGTCAGGTTTGCCGGGTGGGGGTTTTCTTCGCATGGATGGAGATGAACTTGGTTCCTCCTCTGCTGCAGATTAGAGACTCATCCTCTGGTGGAGCGCTAACAAGTGTCTTGGGAACAGGTACATGCTTTAACAACAGTCTTCTGTTCAGAGTTATTTAGAGTGAAGTAGAAAGAGTGGGCGGATATGAAAGACGCAAAAAGGAAGACGTGGATGTGAGGGACGGGCTGCAGCTCTTTAGTCGCCCCCTCCAAGGAGCCCTCTTTCTCTCACACTCCTAAGTGGTAGTCTTTATTTAGTCATTAGCTTTGTGTAAAATGAGACAGTATCCTCTTTGGATGCCCCCACTTTTGTCTGCTGTCACATGCCTATTTATGAGGAGCTCTTGTTTGAGGGACAATAAGGAATCGAGGGGAGGGAGGGAGGATGTTAGATGAATGGTGGGAAGGGCGGAAAAGGCTGAAGAGAGTTTGCGGTGATGGTGAAAGGAAAGGCTTCAGAGACCATTAGGAATGACCTTCAGTTTGTGTGTGTCTGTGTGCTGTGGTTGTGTGCAGGATTTGAATTAAATCAGCAGTGAGAGGCTATGAGATAGATGTGGCCCGTGTGTACGAGGTCGGAGCCGAAGCGCCTCGACATTGACATTGAGCGGGTGTTCTGATTTCCGAGCGTGTCCTTACCACCAGAAATGAGACGGAAGCGAGAACACAGGCGAGATCCCATTTGGGAAGACATGTTGTGAAAGCCACCTGGTCCAGTCCAAGTGGTTTGTCTCGGTGTATGATGCACGTTGCCTTGTTAAAAGCATGTGGAAGATTCGGCACGAGAGAGAGAGAGAGAGAGAGAGAGAGAGAGAGAGAGAGAGAGAGAGAGAGAGAGAGAGAGAGAGAGAGAGAGAGAGAGAGAGAGAGAGAGAGAGAGAGAGAGAGAGAGAGAGTTTCTGAACCTTTTTGAAATGCAAAGCAAAATAAATGTAATTAGGTTTACAGCCTCTAAGTCACTCTTCTCTCGGATGAATGCCAAAGCGGCACAGAGCGTGCACATCACATTACCCAAATACATCCATGTGTAAATGATGATGCCGGGGTAAAAAACGCAGCTTTTAGTGTTAATTAAACCAATTAACCTTTCTGATTATGAGCCTGCTGAAGTGAATGTCAATATTTCCTAATTCCTAGCAGCTTTCGCAACGCAAATTCAATAAAGGAAGTGATGTCAGAGCTGCTTTCTCTTCATTGCAGTTTTATGAATTGTTTAGGTCAAACTGATTTTCTTTTTATAATTGGTGCTTTCACAACAACATAATAGTCTTTTTATGCCACTCTATCTATCTACTCTGATAGGTAAAATCACTCTGGTCTCAAATTACACAGTTAAATGGTGTGGGAACAGGATGAGGGGAATTGTATCTGGATGTGCCTTAAATGGCCTTTTCTTTGTCAATGATCACTGACACAATTGAAAGTTAGAAGGGGTGAAATACTGTAAAAACGGGCAAAATTAAACGCAGCCCAATTATTATCCAGCAGCTATTACAAATATGTGTTGGTGCTGGGGGGGGGGCAAGCCTGATTGGTTTTTCACACTGATACTCTGCCTGAAAGCTGGGTAGCAAAGAGGTCACGGGTAAAATCATCTGCTCGCACAAGGGGAGGGGAAAAACACTGCAATCTGATAGCTCTGGGGCCAAAGAGTGGGGCATAGATAGAGGGACGGACAAACACACAGAGAAAGAGTTGGGGTAAAGTCAAGGGCAGGAGAGAGAGAGAGGGAGAAAGAGAGAGAGAGAGAGAGAAAAGAAAAACGAGATGTGTAGCAAAGAAAGACAAGATATGGAGGAAGGGGAAGGGAAAGGTTACACTCTCTACACAGAGAAGTGCCCGAGGAGCCGCCTGAAAATGTTCCTTTAAATCATGGGAAGACCCTGTTGCTAGGAAACAATTGGACTTATGTGTGAACCTGTGGCTGGATATGTCACCTTTCCTGGGAGAGCCAGTGGCGTCTCAGCACAATGGCGGGCAGAACAGTGTCAACTTTTTTCAAATCTGAGTGTGTGCTCGGCGTGGTGCTGGACGGATCTGCCGTGGAATTTCATTGCGGGCCAGGGGGACACTCACAGAGTCCTGGGAAAAGACTAATATGATTATGCTTTGACAGAGCCGAGGTGAAAGCCTGGCCATTTGCCTTTGTTCCATCGCAGCATGGGCAAAGTGTGTTCTCTGAGCAGCCCCCCCCCTTCCCCTTGCCCCCTTTCATTAACGTCTGCGTCGTTGATCAGCTGTTGTCCGCTACAAACATGTGGACGCTCCCACTTTCCCATTTACAGACGTGCACATAAATTCACACGCTGATCCAGTAACGTGATCACAAGATGCCTGTGTGGAGGCATCGAGACACACCGTATAATCACTGAGGTCCAAGTAGCTCGGCACGCACGCTCTCAAACTCAGGTTCACACTCTGAGCGAGTCTGGCACCCAGTCAGGCGCTCCACTCGCTGGCAGTGGTACAGGTGGTGTGTTTACATGAGGGCATCACAGTGTGTAATGGCTGGAAGAGGCAAGGGTTAATCATCAACTCCTCCTGCAAAGCTGCCTGTGCAAGTCATTCCAAGATTTTTTTTTTTCTCCTGAAATGAATCAAATGCTTTCTGTTACTATGGCCAGGCTTGTGTGTCAGGCTCTGTGTGCCCATTGAGAAACTCTGTTCCCTCCGTACAGAAGGAAAACACAGATGGTCGGTTTGTTGCCATGACTAACAGTTGGTGTGATAGGGGTTAGTCGCCGTGACTCCTCCAGCCCACTGTGGCTTGGAGGGAATAGATTGTGAGACTTTGGAAGTTTTCAACTTTGGAAATCTTTACGCAGATATTTGATAGAATGCAAGTTTGGAAACACCCAAATCTGAAAATGGCTTCAGTCTACAAGCTAGAGTCAGTTCTCCTTTCAACAGTTCTGTTTGTTTAAAGTCTGATAACATGTGTCCACTTTAATGCTAGTAGTGACTCCAACTCTATGGACGACGTTGTCATTGTTATTAATCTTTTTGTGACTGAAATGTGAGATTGAGGGGATCGATGTTATTATGTACAGAAAGGAATTGTTCCAGAGGATGAAGCATGGTGAGTACGTGGCCGTACTGCCAGTAGGTTAACATTTAGATTTTTTAGTGAAATGTCTCAACAGGTGCAGGATTGGTAACCATAAAATATTTGGTACAATCATGGTTTCCAGAGGATGAATCATGGATTGATTTCAAGATTTTTCATCCATTGCCACCAGCCAATCAAAGTTTCCACTTATCCAGTGTAGTACCCCATTAACTACTAAACACAATTGTTTAAAGACACTAATGATTCCCCAATATTTTTTAAGATCTAATGATTTATCTGCATAGCTACACAATTGGATTGACATTTGTTTTATATCATCTTGTTCTTAAAACTATTGTCCATTTGCTGAAATTAAAATCAGTACAAGTAGGATGTATCATTTAATATCAACTGGTGCCATTATCAGGTAATATCTACATTTTACATTTACTGCAGCCTCTGCTGTATTTTGGCATCAGCACTTAGAATATGCCCTGTGTTAAAACTCAGTTTGATAAATCAAATTCACAATACAACACAGTTCGTTAAGTTTTGAAACAGCAGTCATTCAAATATGAAACTGTAAGTCCTAAATATCAAGCATGGAGTATGGTCAGATCTTACCGATACTATATCATAACGTGGGGGGAGCAGTGTCTCACTGATGCAATTACCATCCGGGATCTTTGACATAAAGAAAGTACATGTGGACATCTATCTATAGGGGAAGCACCTCTCTGAACCAGCTTTGTCTCTGCTGCATGGAGGATGTATGATATGTAGCACTGCATGTTAATCTTTAAACGTTGTCACACTGTGCTGATCTCAGTTGTGCAATTATCTGTGGATCATGGGGATGTTACAGAACACTGAGGAATGGCTCATTACTTAATCATTTTGTGTTCAGATTCATTCAACTATACTTTACAAGTTACGATGTGGTTAATGTTAGTTTACTTGCTTTACTCCATGCAGCATGCACTGTGTTTTTTGGTCCAGCTCTTTAAATTTCGAATGCTTCTTTCTGTCTACCTTCCCGCTTTCGTCCTGTCTCTGGTTGCCTTCTCTCTCTCTCTCTCTCCTCTCGGTCTCTCTCTCTCTCTTTGATTCCTCCCCTCCCCTACCAGCTCTCTGCTCCTTTAGTCAGAGCTGCAGGCGTGTGTGGCTGGGACAGCCAACCACTTTTGTTCTCGTCTCCTGCAGCCTGCTCAGGGGGTCAGAGGTTAGAGGCCCTCAGATAGTGCTCAGTGCTGGCCCCTGGTGCTCGGCGTTACCTACAGTCGGAAGCCCCCCTGTCTGTGTGCGAAATGTGTTGAGGCCGCGATGAAGTCTGGAGGCCTGCCAAGAATCAACCTGGAGAGAGGAATAATCCAAGCCAAGCCTGATTATGTCCCCAGATTTCCCTTAATCAGGACATTCAAGGGTATTCAAATGGTCTGAGTAGGATTGTAATTAAATTACAAGTTTAGAATGGTGCGTTTAAAAGCCTCAAAACGGTTTGAATACAGTTATTAGAAGTCTGAAATAGAGACTATGGCAATGTGATGCACGTATTCTGAGCGTTCTCCTCGAGACGTAAGTTGAATAAACTCACTTTAATTTCATTGTTTAAACCAAAGCCGTGATTCATTGGTGGTCAGTGTTATTTAGTGTATCTGATATGTGTTAAAGTTACAGCCTTAGTGCTGCGTGTTTGTTGTTGTTGTGTTCTCCTGCAGGTAACCCCCCCCCCACTCACTCTTCCTGCAGCGGGTGGTTGAGTGTTTGCTGTCGGGAGCACAATCAGGGAGAGGCGATGCAGGCAGTGCCAGGGGGGCATTTGGCAACTTGCAGGCTGTGTGTTGTCAACTAGAGTTATAATGTACCGAGATCAATACTCCCCTTTTTTGGAAGGGAAAGTGTTTATTGTAGTTGTTGTTTCCTGATTTGTGTTTTACTTTAGCCAAGTTTCTTTATTTACAGAAAGACAGATTTTCTTCTTATTTTGATTCACTTCATCCCCTGAACTGTAACTGGGACGTTACTGCTCAAACACCGTCCTTGTCGGCATCATCTTACGAGAGCGGTAGACCGGTTGTGGACAATGGCGTCAATACTATTGCAGACTATCAGATCATGCTAGTTGGATGTGGGCTGTATTTTATGCTTTGTCTGTTCACTGTTATATCTCTAACTCTGCTTTATGCCTCCAGGTCTGTCTAAGTTCCACCAAGAGCCGTCACCCCAGACAGTCCCTGCAGGGGGCGCTGCCCGCTTCGAGTGCCAGATTGAGGGTGTACCCACACCTGTTATAACCTGGGAAAAGAACCAAGTGGCTGTCCCTGAGGAGACCAGGTGACCCTTCTCTCTTTGTGTTGTTGCCTCTCATCTCTTCTTTTTCCATCTTCTCTTGTCTATTCATTACTTCTGATGAATAAGCAGTATGATTTTTCTGTGGCTCTCCTGCCAAATCCTGAGATCAATAGAGCCTGAATCAGGGTTCGTAGATGTTTCTGGGATAATTTGTGAAATTTGCCCAAATCCCACCATCATCAGCAACGTGAGAAGTTTGAGTTGAATTTAAACTCCCACCTCTGACTGGCCGAGACGCACCGGAATCTGCAGTGACGTGGCCCTGGTGTCACCCAGCCGGCCACCAATGTTTATTTATGATCGTTAATTTTTAATAATTTGACACCACCAGTTCAAAACATCTGGTTGATTTCAGGAGTTCAACATTCAACTATTTTCAGTGTAGAATCTTCGCAGTAACTGATACTTTTCTCTTTTTGTGTTCCCTTATAAACAAACTTGTTCAGTCCATCACATCATGACACAAACTTTATCCTGCAACAAAATTTTGAACGTTACGTCGCTGTAGCTACAAACTCAGAAAAATAGTTTTGCCAAGTTTGACAGCTAAACATCACTTCGACATTCATTCAAGATGTGAAACATACATGGAGATGCAAATCTTTACAATGTCTTTTAATTGCAGCCTCACTTTCACCTCATCATTTCATCGTATATTCTCCCCGGAAGATATACTGCATGTAATAGCACACTGCAGTGAAGAGGTCAGAGGTCAGTGATAACGAAAAACAATGATCCGTCAACGAGCTTATAATCCACGTACTACTACACAAATAACAATTAATAATGCCCTTGTCAGTGAGGTTGGAGCACATGTTCAAATTATTCGAACTATTCTCAAAGTCAATATTAAGGACTTTAGCAACTATAAAAAGAGCACTTGAAAATCACCTTGAGTTTTAAACAAGATCTCAATTGAAAACCTTCTGCACTTTTATAAATTCCAAAAAATAAAATTTCATATCCCCTCTCTCTCACGCTCTCTCTCTTTTGCTGTCATTATTCTCATTTACTCAGCCACTTAACAGTATTGACATTTCACTGTGGCTCCACTGGCCCCGTCGCCTTGAAATTTGTTTCAAGCTGAAGCCGTATTGCACAGGACTAAGCGCTAATGGCTTTTGTAGCCCTGTGTGACCCGCAAACAACTCGCTGCTTATAAGGTCTCATTGGCGGGATGTGGCTCTCCCACCTCAGGCGCCGTTAATGGCCTCTCACAAAGATGAACCATAAAGGCAGATGATACATCACCGGCTTTTTTTTCCTCTGTTCTCTCTCTTTACTCTAATTTGCCTCTTCCTTTCTGTCGGCCCCTTTGCAGTCATGTCTTGCTCTTTTTCTTCGCCATTATGCCCTTTCCACCTCTATTTATGTGTCTTTCCTGATCCACGCTTTCTTCACAGCCGGCCTTTCATTATCTCTTTCTCTTCTTATTGTTTTTTCCCCCCCATCCACTGCTTCTTCTTCTTTCCCTCCAGTGCCTTCCCCTTCCTCCTCTCAGAACATTGGTCATATGTCATATAGTAGGCAATAAGAGTGTGCTGGACTTCAATGTGTCTGGAACATTCAAGTCAACATAATATCAACAGTGCAAGTAGAACAAAGACAAAGATATATATTTTTGATCCATGTTACAGGACTCTAAGCCATTTATTTGGTTCTCTCGCCCAATCTCTTCCTCTCTGTTTTTTCCCTGCGTGCAACAGGTTCATTTCCCTTCCTAACGGGGTGCTCCAGATCCTTGAGGTGACCGAGGAAGATGAGGGTGCCTACCGCTGTGTCGCCTCCAACTCTGCCCGGAAGGACATCAGTCATGACGCTCTACTCACTGTCACCACAGGTGATGTCTGCTGCAGTGCTTTGTAACGTCTGAATAGGCGGCCGGGCTCCACTGGGAGCTGCCACACCAGTCTGAAAAATCTAATTTCAGTCTTAGGACAACAACAACTGGTGCTAACAAAAGGTGTCTCTCCCTCATGTTGTGTTTGTATTGCACTTTGTGGGTTTGAAACTGTCCTGACTCATCTAATTGAAATCTGAAGAAAATTGTTGCAAAGAAATAGTTCACCATCATTATTTTAAGTATGAGTTAAACAGTTTTGCAAAAAATATGTGACTGATTATTTGTTATAACCAGTGAAGTCCCTATTCAAAACATAGGGGTTGGAATGGGCTGTTTACTTGTCCTGTGGTGCAGCTTTCTTTCTGAAACTCTAAAATTGACCCGCAGTAAAGGAGCTGCAAAGTTCAGCTCAACTCAGGACGCACAACTCTGAACTGGAGAACCAGAGATCAGCAACGTCGCTCACATTGTCCCATTGAGTCCCAAGGTTTTTATTCAGGGGTTATTAATATTAAACGTTTTACTTAAATTCGACACTGCACTTCCGTATGCCTTGTACAATACTAATGGCGAGTGAGAAGCTTATTAGATGAGCGGTTCCCGAGATCTGCAAGCCACATACACACCGACAGAGATTTCTGGAAATAGTAGATACCTAATCATGGGTTTCTGGTCACAGGTGATTAGAGATACGTTATAGTAGAATACAAAAGAATATGTTGAATCTGTTGTAGTTGAGAATTTGTTTAGAAGGGATGTGTTTACTCTGATTATTCCTGGACTGTAGTCACTTCAGCTGTACAAATACACAATGCTTCACATGCACAGCAGCAGCTGTAGCTGAATGGGGATCGTACAGTATCCAGACCAGCCTCCCTTTTCATTCTCTCACAATATAACCACACACAGGAGAACAGAGTAACTCTAATGTGATCAAAATATTGCACTAATAGAACCGCATAGAAGTACTCAAGCACTACAGTCATCACTGTCAGGGCGCATATTGCTGAGGCCGATCGACATGACACATTGCATCTTTCATCAGCATTGTGAGGTCAGAGATTTCACCATTAGGCTGCCCACGGTAGAGCCATGCCGCATAATGCGCCTCTGCCACCAGCTCGCGAGAGATCGGTCAACTTTAATTGGCAGCTCCGTGGAAACCTGTTGTGTTCTTTTTGAATCACAGCTTTTGTGTCCTTCAAAAGCAGGACAAAAAAGAAAAACAAATGGGAAGGGGAGAGGGAGACAGGGGTTGAGTCAGATGCGATAGAACTACATTCAAGGTTTTCACACAGTTGTTGTCACTTTTCAAGTCCTCAACTGCACATTTGCAAGATTAAAATTCACCTCAATTTGAAGCTCAGTGTAACGACATGGCTGCTCCAAAATGCAAAAGAGAGAACAAATATCCTCTCTAATTTCCACAGCAGCTTCCCCACTGTTTAAACAGGTGAGCATGGGGGTTAGCACTGACGCCTCACATCAAGAAGGCCCCTGGTTTGGCCCGGATCTTTTTGTGTGGAGTTTGCATGTGCTGCTTGTTTGTGTGTGGGTGTCCTCCTGATCACAGATATGAACACTAGATATCTCGGCCGCGTTGCCGGCCAACAGAGACGAACGTCACCACATGGCGGCCATCTTGTTGCGGGAGGCTCTCTCACCCATAACATTGTGTTGGTAATGGTAAATAACCATAACTTGCTCAATTTTCAACCGATTTTGAAACGGTCTGGTTTGTTATAAACGTCAGAGATGTAGATATGACACTGTGTACTTATGAATAATTATGTTATTTTCTAAAAAAAAATAATAATTTATGCAGTGTCATAACTACATCTCTGACGTTTATAACAAACCAGACCGTTTCAAAATCGGTTGAAAATTGAGCAAGTTATGGTTATTTACAACTACCAACACAATGTTATGGGTGAGAGAGCCTCCCGCAACAAGATGGCCGCCATGTGGTGACGTCCGGCTCCGTCGAGCGAGATATCTAGTCTTTATATATATCTATGCTCCTGATGTCCAAAGACATGCAGAATGAGGTACAGGGAGACTCTAAATCGACCGAAGGTGTGACTGATTGGCCGGTGCAACGCTAGCGACCTGACCAGGGTGAACCTTTCCTCTTTGTGCAACGCCATCTGAAATTAGCTCCAGTTTCCCTATCAACCCTCAAAGGATAAGTGCAATGCTACAGAGAACAGATGGATGGAGGAGCAATTTATAAAGTTAATTGCTGAATGTGTGGAACAATCTTGAGGATGAATTGTAATGATTTAATAGTACTTATAGTGCAGGTGAAAAAAAATGTTTAGAACAATAATTATAGATAAATATAGGACATTTGTGTGCTCTGATGTAGTTATTATTTGGATTGTGTTCAAAATATACAGTATATTTGGATGAAATACAGTGTTGTTTGTGATAAAGTTATCAGTTTGGCTTCAGAATATCTATCTATCCATCTATCCATTTATCCATCTATACATCTATCCATCTATCCATCTCCCTCTCTGTCTATCTCTCCTTCTCTATCATCTATCTATGTTAGTCCTGCTGATCTTGGAGGAAACGGCTTGAGTCTCTATTGTCAGCTATTACCATACAGTCTCTGGCTACTACATGATTCACTTGTTACATCTAATGCTATCACTTCACTCGCTTGCACTCTTTTCTTCGTATCTCTTTGACAGCTTTGACGTCGGTGTCATCGAGTTCATGTACTTAACTTGCAAGGCTGGAGAAAATATGAGACATTCACCTGCCTTAACCTTACATTATCTAGTGTCCTCCATTTTCTTTACCCTCTCCTTTTTTATTCACACGCTGCAACACACCCATCTCTTCCACAAACAAGACCCCTACAAAGGCGCACCCTGCAGTGCAGTCCTCGCAGAGGCAGACAGACACACTTAAAGCCATATGCATCAGCCAGGGCTGCTGTATCTAATCTCCATGATTAATTTATAATGTGTTTACAGAATGCCAAGCGTGTATGTACATATTGCTTCCTGGCGAGCATTAGCATTACGTGCTGCTGAGACTGCCTGGGCTGAGCAGAAATGCACAGAAGTAAGGACCTCTCACACCAGCAGTACCTTGATACACACACTCGAGAAATAAATGTCTGTTCCCTACGATCCTGTCAGTGATGCACCTTATTTACATAATTTGAGGCCATTCTGTCAACTGAATTAATGCTTTATACCTTTCCTCACACAAAAGGATTCTCTCTGTTGCTCCCTCTCGCTCTCATTTCCAAAAGCCCTCTCTGCACTATCAGGTGTTTTTTTCATTAGATAGAAAACCACCTCCTCTCTCTGTCTCTCCACCTCACCTCAGCCGATTCTGTTGCTGATGGTTTTCTACAGTATGTTTTGTACAGTGTGTTTCAGTGAAAGACCCTGCACCACTGCCAGTAAATAATCATTTTGTGATGTAAGAGCTTACATTGCCTCCTGGCAAATCCTCTCGCATGAGAATCCTCTCTAATCAAGACTCCCTGTTACATTCAGGTCCTAGCCACATCAGCTATCTAATAAGAATTGATGAAACCTCGACCAGATACCAATCAGCAGGCTATGGAGACAGTTTTGATGATGAAGTGACTCACTGTGTTAGAAATTAAGTCAATCTCAGTCACTAAAGAATCCTCACATAGCGCTCTAAATCCTGTCCGATCTTCAGCTTGAATTGCAAATACGATACAGTACATTGATTTTGACGATATGGTATATAAATACTGACTACCGCTCAGTTGTGTAGGAAAGGCTTGCAAATGCTAATGCAACAAATAAACAGTTTTCAATGAACAGATCTTTTTTTGGTTGGAAAATGTGTAAGTATGTAGTACAATGTAATCAGCATTTAATTCTTTATAGGATTTGTATCAGCTAAAATAAAGGCACACATAAATATCAGCGCCTTGTTTGTCCATCTTACCAAATACACAACTTGAATACTCTGTGTTGGCAGTCAGCCATCACAAGATGTGTATGCCAACACCCACTGGGCACGAGTGTGTTCAGATCCTCAGTCTGGTGTGGAGCTGCGTAACTTAAACCTGAAGTGTGCATACAAAAATAGAATTTAAATGTGTTCACCAAGTGGGCAATGAGTTCTAACAACTCTCACCACAACTCTGTGAGGGATATTTGTGGAGCAGTATCATCACGCTGACCGTCCTCCTTTATTTATCTCTCTCTTTTTAACCTAATCATTTGTCAGCAATGTTTTGCTGAGTTTGAGAACTGGGAGCTTTTTAACCAAGTACATTTACTCAAGTACTTCATGAAAATACAAATGTGTGGTACTTGTAAATACAATCCAAAAATGTTCTAAATTATTTTATATCATAAAGCTATCTAGCAGTGTATAAATCTGTCAAATTAATCCCATGTATACCAGCTGCAATATTATAGAAATGATATATATATGTAATGTCTATAATATAATTATATAGATATTATATATATTATGGATGTGCATATATATGTGTGTGTATTTACAGTATTATATTCTGAAATTGGTATATATAGTGTACATTTAATCACCCTGCCATTTGAGATTATGTTTTCATTCCTGTCTTTTGTTGTGTAAGATCCAGTGTGTAAGAAATGGATTTAGCTTAAAGGGAACTTTTGGCAGAGGTAGAAATTGAATATGAATTTATCCTAGTCATGTTTTCACTAGTGTGTTTCATCTAAGTTTTCAGAATTTGTATTTCCTTTGCCTTAGATATAGCCATTTATATAAAAATACTTTATATTTAACTCAGGAGTGGGTCCTCTCTACGGAGGCCAAACTGAACAAGCTAAACATCTTTTGAGTTTTTATGACAACTGAAGCTACCGCAGGTTCTTTTTCATGTTTGGAAGGGGAGGGTGAGTCAAGGGGTATTCAGCTGCAACATGCAACTTCGTCACTAGATTTCACTAAATTCTACACACTGAACCTTTAAGTATTAACTTCTGTTGTTGTCGTAGGTTCTACTGAAGCCCTGAACAGAGTTGTGATAGTTGCACCACCTCAGAATGCCACGGTGGTGCTGGGCCGCCCCGCAGTGATGGAGTGCATGGCACAAGGCCAGCCGAAGCCTCTGGTGTCCTGGAGCAGACAAGGTAACAGTTCAAATGCTCTCACTCATTCTTCATCCTTACCCAGTTCAATCATATTTGTTTTCTGTTTTTTTTAACTGCAACTTCTGTGTTTTCATTATCTGTGTGTTGATCTGTCTTTTCACACACAATATACACACAGTGATAAGTCATAACTGCTTACCTGTGGCTGTGGAGTTTTGCTCTCAGCTATAATTGCTGTCTCTTGTTCTATTGTACATTGAGCCGCGCTTTGCATCAAATAATTTTTCACGTTGATTAATCCCCTCCTCCACAACTCTGATTCACCAAACACACACATATATACACACACATAGATGCAAACATATGGACTTGTTAAGTCCTGGTGTGAATACTTTTGGGAAACTTTTGGAATTTCTTCTCCATACTGTTATTCATCTGCGTTAGAAGAGGATAGATTTATTATGTCAGATGTCAAAAACTGCCCATCACCAAGTTCTAATTGGTGCTTCTATAGTTATCATGTTATTCACTATTTTCATGCTGTGGTGAGATAATTCAATTTGCAGGATGTGATCATTGTCTGTAGAAAATCCTACAACAAAGACTTCTAAATGGCGGATCAGCTAAATAGTGATCTACTGTATAGGGTGAACAGTGAGTGATTTCCCCCACAGCTGAAGATGGCTCAGTGAACCCAGACTGAAAAAGCACAGAGCCACCTGTTGGTCAGCTTGAGTAAATACAAGCCAAACCCCACTTCTGCTAAAAGACATGCTTGTCTCTTTTTGCTGTTTTTCTCGGGCAGTTGAAAGCCTGAGGAAGGATCTCCAGATTTTTCAGGGCGAATGTATATTTCTGTCCTTTATTTAACTGAATGATCTGGTACTTGTGTTTTTTTTTTTCACTCTGCCCTTTGATCAGATGGAAAGCCCATTTCCACTGATGTGGTCGTCCTTGCAACAAACCTGGTGATTAGGGACACGAGACGTCACCATGCCGGCGTCTATGTCTGCCGAGCCAACAAGCCTAAGACCAGAGAGTTTGTCATTGCTGCCGCTGAGCTGCACGTTCCTGGTAAGAGTCAAGTAGCAGGATTACTGAACAGATCTTTTCTGGTTATTTTAGACACGTGTTGAAAGGAGGAGGACACCAGACTCCAAATCAGTCTTGGTCTACAGCATAATTTATGAGTCTGCTATCTGAGAGTTTGGGAGAGTGTGTATGTGTGTGTATGTGTGTGTGTGTGTGTGTGTGTGTATGTGTGTGTGTGTATCTGTGTGGTCCAGGTATTACTCATGTTGTCGAGACTTACATTTGTTCACAGTCACATTGTGGGGACAAAAAGCAAGTTCACATAACATAAATCATTACATTTTAAGGTTCACACATGTTTGAAGGTTAGGTTTAGTTTATGTTTGGTTAGGTTAGGTTAGGTTAGGGTAGGTTTAGTTTAGGTAAGGTTGGAGTTAGGGTTAGTTAAGTAGTAACTATTGTTGAGGTTAGAGTCAGTCTCCAGGAGATTAATATGAATCAATGTAATTTCCTTTGAAGTCCTGGGGATATGACTGTGTGTGTGTGTGTGTGTGTGTTTGTGTGTGTGTGTGTGTGTGTGTGTGTGTGTGTGTGTGTGTGACATTGTCTTTTGTTGTAGAATGAGCTTGATTGATCTTTTCACACCATCTCCCTTGTGTGTATTTTTTCTCGTGTTCTGATCTCACCAGGTTCTCTGATAAACCTTTGTGATGGGATAAATACTGATCAGGTCCTGGGAGTTGCTCCTTTTTTTCATGTCAATTTGATGGTATAATGCTTCATATCAAAATGGTACTTGAGATTTATGTTAAGACGATATCAAGGCTTTTCCTTTACTACATCGGTTTGGACACCTTCTTTTAAAATCTCTCTCACAAGCTTCACCATTAATTCAAGTTCAATGATAAATCTTTCTGCGAAGGCCACACTTTATTTTACACTTCTCTGGTGGTTTGATTGGTTGAACATTTTTCGAGGCAAGACACAGCCAGGCCAATCACAGTTGATAGTTTATCACCTACTAATGTAGCTTGGTAAACCTCAGTGGTATTTCAAAAGATGGTGAGTCAGCGCTGAAATGAGCTGAAAAGACATATCAAAATGTTCGAAGGATTAACAGCGGCTGTGGCACGGGAGGTTGCGTGGGTCACCCACTAACCAGAAGGTCTGTCGTTTGATCCCCCTGACTCCTCCAGTCTGCATGTCAACAAGAACAAGGTGTGTGCAGGACAAAGTGACCTTGGGCAAGGCACTGAATCTCAAAGTCAGTGTCTATGTGATAGGAAAGTGCTTTGTGAATGTGTGTGTGTGAGTGGCTGAATGTGACCTGTAAAGCACTTAAAGTGGTCGTTAAGACTAGAAAGGTTCCATATAAATGCAGTCCCTTCCATTTACTTGGTCATTGGTCTCTAAGTTTACTATCCTTGGAAAGGCTGGGCAATGATTCATTGCAAATGGTGAGTCCAGGTGGGCCTCGCTGGGCACATGGCTGGAGGCGGAGTATAGTTGCGACATCATGACATTATTGATTTGCTCTTGGCCATACTTGGGATCCCCCTACATGTTGGATGCGTAATTCACTGTTGTAAATACGAGTTGCATGCACAGAGCTGTACACAAACATAATGGGCTTGTTTGGCTAACTCTCTAAGCCTCCATCGAAATTAATTTACCTGGATCTGTTGATAAACTTGCTAGTCGACAACTTCACATTCCATTGCAAGCAAGCAAAACAGTGCAATACATAGCAAACAAGCAAACGTTATGACCTGACTTGTCCAGTAACAGCAACACCAGGTTGCCATCTCTCCTGCATCCTTTGGATCCTTTGGCCTATTTTAGTTCCCACCGAGTAAAATATGATCAGATATTAACTTGTTTTTTTACTTGGTTACTTTCTCTTTTCCTCTCCTTCGCTTCCTCTGACAATGTCCACTTCGGTTTCTACGGTGTCTCTGCCATGATTTGCTTGTTTTCTCCTATATCTAGCTGCTAGCTCTGGTTTTTGGTGTGTGACACCTGTAAAGCAAGTGGTAGCAGTTCCAGGCCTCAAGGGAGAGCCGTGGCTATTATAATTTTGTGTTCCATCCAAAAAAGCTGTAATTTTAAGGTTTAAAATGCCTTCTAGTAACTTTAACCTACTTCTGTCTACTTTCAAAATCCCCTTTGTCTCCTTGTGTAATATAGCTTGTATAACCTCAACCCTGTAATGCATAGGACAGGGCTGTCAGAATATGTTGATAGTTATATGACCATAAAAACAGAGAAAAAAACCTGAAATTGTATCTCACAAACATTTACTCAAATAACAGAGAGAACAATAATGAACAAGGTTTTCGGCTTTTGAAAAATTGTTCCAAGTCTGGGTAGTCAGGAGAAAAGAAAAAAAGCATTCTAACCCACACGCATCAAAAAATCTGTTCATATTCAAACAGTTGTGCCATGCCATGTTTCTGTTTGCAATGAGACAAAGGGCCACGTCACAGACATCACAGCTGCACCAACTCTACGACAACTAAACTATAGACACCAGGATGGGTTCAATCTCATGTTCTTCCATTGTACCATGTGTTTGAATACAGAGCTACCACACACATGCCCAGTTAGAAACACAGCCTCTTATTCTTCGACAAGTCAGGAATAAAGCCTTTGATTGGTTGACAGACTTAACCCAAGACATTGTGGGATAACCGGTTGGCAGCAAACAACCATGCTAACAACAACAACAATAACTGCTTTAACAAAACACAGAGAAAAGGATAAATAGTCACAGACAACATCCAGTATTGGATATGTCTCCAAAAAGACAGTACAGTTCAAGGCTGGTTTAAAAATGTTCTGAAAGGGCTATGATCCTCATGAAGCCCTTAATGGATCGGCACAATCCGTCTGAGAAGACAAGTTAAAAAATAAAAGCCTCTCATGTCCTTTGCTGTCGTGTATGACATCGTCGACATTTTAGGGTTAAGACTAGGGTTTCAAAATTCCGGGAATATTCAAAGTTGGAAACTTTCCATGGGAATTAAAGGGAATTAACGGGAATATACGGGAATATACGGGAATATACGGGAATTAACGGGAATTAACAGGAATAAACTGGAAATTTTGTGGATAATTTATACTAACTGTATTTACCTTGTCATAAACAGTCATAAATTTAAACATTTTGTTTTGTTAAAGGCTGATTTGAGCCCTGAGGAAACTTTGGGCACTTGACTATACGCTTCTGCATTGTTGTGTCATTCTTAACATAGGTCTTTGCACAGTATTTGCAAATGTACAAAGCCTTTCCTTCTACATTGTTTGGGGTGAAATGTCTCCACACTTGAGAACATGACAACAATGCACGTGGCATTGTTCTGTAGAATGAGATGAGAAAAAAGTTTGTAAAAAAACACTAATGCAATGCTAGATATATAAATAGTTAGCCAAACAATTGGAATCGTCTGTAAAAATATTTTACAATTGATGGATAAATGAATAGAAATAGGCTAGATGAACAGATGAACTCAATAAGCATGCTAATATATTTCCCCCAGTAATATCATAACTTACCTGACTAGTTCTGCAACAGGCCTAAATAGCCCTGCTGTAGAGTGCAGGATGCTGGGAATTATCTGTGCATGTGATGGAAGAATGCACAGTGGAGGGTTGAAATTCAACATGCAGCGTGTGCTGCATTCCATACATCTTTAAAATAGAGTTTTGAATGATGTTTTTGTTGCTCAGCGTTTAATTTGCGTATTTTAAATACCAAAATTCTAGAGCTTAACTTCCCATGGAAAGTTTCCAGAAAGTTTCCGGAAAGTTTCCGGAAATTTACCGGAAACTTTCCGCCCCTTTGCAACCCTAGACACAGTTTATGAAAAGGAGCTTTGTGTATTTTCATCTTCTGCAATATAGGACCTTTAATTATTATATTGAATAATTAAAAATACTTTTTTTTCCATTAGCCCCTCCAGTGATTCTCCAACCCCCAGAGACAGCGTCCCTGTCCCGGGGGAACACAGCCCGGTTTGTGTGCAACAGCTCAGGGGAGCCTCCCCCTGTGTTGCACTGGCTGAAGAATGGCAAACCCATCAAGCCATTCAGACAAGTGAAGACCCAAAGCCCTGGAGTCCTGCTCATCAACCAGCTGGCACCGGATGATTCAGGCTACTACCAGTGCATAGCAGACAACGGGCTGGGCACGGCCTGTGCCACTGCCAAGCTCACTGTAATTGTGAGGGAAGGTCTGCCTAGCCCTCCAGGTCACCTGTCTGCCACACCCTACTCCAGCACATCTGCCCTGCTCACCTGGGAGAAACCGGAGTACAACGCGGACCAAATCATAGGCTACTCTGTGCACTGCCAACGTGCTGCAGGTATGCCTCTATCACGCAGCAGGCATTTCAGTTTCTAAACAAGTATTTGATTTGAATACTTTTTTTATTCGTTCCAGGCTCAGATAATGTGGAGTACCAGTTTGCGATGAACAATGACACCACAGAGTATCACGTCAAAGAGCTCCTCCCGCATACTGCCTACAGATTCTTTGTGGTGGCCTACTCTCCCATGGGGGCCAGTTCACGATCTCTGCCTATAACTGTAGAGATGCTGGAGGATGGTGAGTTATCAAAGGAACACAGGTAAAATCAGGCCACACAGGTAAAATCAGGCCAGGCTTGGATACTTCCCTACCTCACAAAACACACATTGTTGGCTTCATGACCTTGTAAATTAATTTAAGTACTCATGAATCACCACTGTCACCCATTCAGGGTTTTTTGTCGCAATTTAAAAGCTAGTAGTCGTTAAGTGAACACATAACACAAGAGTATTTACGTTCAGCGGTTTTCTAAAAGCTGGCCAACATTTTATTGTAGAAATACCCTGATGTAATGCACATTTGAAAGATTTATGGATAGATTATATAGACTGTATATGAAGATGGACGACACGTCTCCCATTTCCTACTCTTCCTCCCACTATCTGGACATGGAGGATTTTGTGCATATGAAAGCTGCCATCTTGTGCTTGTGGAGTAGAGATCAGGGGATGGAGCCGTTGTAGCGACGTCTTGACCAAACTTGACCAAACGCGAATCAGTTGTCAATTTCGACATTTCATCCTGTTGTAATACCTTCAAATAACGAATAAACACCAAACTTATATTAATGTTTACTATGACTTTTTTCATTTTACTTTTTTGGAGCTGTCGTGTCGTCCACATTTATTTACAGTCTTTGATAGATTAATGACAGATACAGTGTGTTTTACAGCTGTCCAGCAACGGCGAAGATCTGTAGGATTTGGCTTGAATATGCATCAACAGACAGTCTCTGTTTTCATTCCCTCCTGCAGTGCCGAGTGCACCCCCCCAGCTCTCCATAGCCAGCACCTCCCCTACAGACATCAGGCTGATGTGGCACCCACTGTCCTCACAGTACAGTCGAGGAGCCGTCACCCGCTACCGCATCGAGTACAGCTCTCTGGATCAGGGTTAGTCATCCCTGCTGCACACAGCTGACAACAAGCTGATTTCAGCTGCCAGGGAAAAAACATCTCTGTGACACACACTGAGCACTTTCAGATCAATTTGTGTCTTGACACAAGTGATTGGTAAACAAGTGTAAAAATGTATTGACAGTCTCCATTACTCTATGAAATATTATTATTTAATATGAATGTTATATTCTGTTTCTGAACAGGGTTTACACTGGTTTAGGAGTACAGGTGTTTTTGCAGATGTGTATGAAAGGGTTAAATACGCTTTGTGCGCTAGCAGTCTAGAAACATCTATTCTGAAGACCCATCTCTCTGTAACGTATGGAGAGATCCAGCTCACTGTGAGAGGAGCTGCGTCATAACAGGTTGTCCTTGAGAAACAGCAATTTAATGGAGTTATTGCAAACACATCTCAGTACAGAGCACAGTTTCCCCCTGTGTGATACATATTATCTGTTGAATCATCACATTAGAAAAAATCAAAGAAAGTTTAATTAAAGAATATATTTATGTTTTTGTTGTGTGTTCCCACAGTGGAAACTGTATTCTCAGTGGAGGTGGGGGGTAATGAGACTCAGTTTACACTGAGAGAGCTGCAGCCCAACCAGGCGTACCAACTGAGGATTGCAGCTGGAACAGGCGTTGGCTTCGGGGTCCCATCAGAGTGGGCCCAACACCAGACATTAGCTCACTTCAACCACAGTGACCACAGCATGGGTAAGAAACTCAACCACGTTCTGAAATGTTTGTTTTTTCTTTTGTTGTGGTTCATTTTTGTCAGGTCCGACCCATAATATTTGTGTCCTGTGTATGATCCAGTGCAGTTTAGACTAATGGACATGAAAATACCTTTATTTAACACTATAATGTCTATATATATATATATATATATATATATATATATATATATATATCTGTGACTCAAATTATGACATTTTAAAGAATAGTTTTTGAATGTTTATTTAATAGTAACTATAAAGCCTCTACAGAAACTTTATTAGACAGTATTAGTTTGTAAACAATAGTACGTTTAGCCCCAAGTACTGGGGTTACCTCCATTGCAGTTTCAGTTATCATGTAACTAAAAATTGGTCTCTTGGGGCAACAGCCAAACATTTGGAGCTTGTGGTGTTGACAGTGGATATCTGGGCCAGGATTCTGTCTTTCATTTGCCTTTACAGTCTCATTTCTTCCTTTTATTAAACAAGTTTTTACCCATTTCAACACACAGAACACAATTTCTCTTACTTTTTGTTTGTTTTTTAGGTCAAGGCAACACTCTGTCTAATCTGTATTAACAGCCGATTTCATGTGAATGCAGATACCTTTTAAAAAACTCAGTTGATGCGTATCAGTCAAAGTTCCACCTCTTTGGCTCTCCTCACTAACTGTTTACCCATGGGAGACTAAAGCCTCCTCAAACTAGAATTTGAAACCAGAAGGTTTCGGACTCAAAATCTTGTCCCTGATCTACAGATTTTGTAAATTCCAATGTATAATCTAATACATTTTTACCTAGATGGCAACTCACAAATGAATTACTGCCACTATTAGCTACTGCTATTACTATAAAATGCAGGTATACAGTACTTTATGATATAACTGGCATTTCAATTAATCAGCCTGCAGTACAGTATATATTTAGACAGTAAGTGAACGTTAAACTTCAACTTTTTTTTTTTTTATCTAACTCTTTTCCAATCCTTTTTTTTAGTGATCTTTGCCCCCACTGAGCTGAAAATCAGAGCCAGAGTGAACACACTCAATGTGACATGGCATCCCTCACCCAATCACACCCTGGTGTCTGGCTACAAGCTGTCCTGCCGAGAAGTCGAGACTGAGGAGTCAGCCACTGGTGAGAAGAGGACGACACAAACCCACACCATCAGGCTCCGAAAGAAGGCGAGGTATCATCTGCTCACTGGACTGGGTGAGTTGTTACCATAACGGCCATCTGAATGTAATTTGCCTTAGTATATTCCAATTAAAAAATTTCAAGATGTAGAAAAATTCCAGATAAATGCAATAACAACACAGACACTATTCATGGTTTTATATTTCTTTGAGACAAAATAGGGCTTCTCTCATTAAAGATTATCATTAATAATTTAGCATCTTAGTCAAAAACTGTCTTGCATTGTCATGATAGTCAGAAAATGGACCCAGGATGATGAGTCAGGAGGGAGATGTACAAGTGAATAAGATTCAAATATACAAGCCGTAAAAAAGGTACATAGGCCAAGGTTCAAAGACTGGCAGAGAGCAAGTGGAAATGGACAGGTATATGTACTGGGGAGCTAATGAGGGACTCAGCAGCGGGAGTAGGTGAGTTGGGATGAGGGGCAGGTCAGGTGACTGGAGGAAGGAGATATCAGGAAGGAGTGAGAGCAGAGTTAGAGTATGTGTCCACAATCAGTGAATGAATAAAAGGATGAATGAGCCGACTGGAATACCAAATCTAAACAGACCTCAATTGTCTGACTTTGCAAGAGGCTGCCTGGGTTTACATGTTCAAATGTTCTGCATGTAGCCTCCACCCTCTCTTCCTCTCACTCGGTTTTCTTCTCTCTATGTGTGTGTGTGTGTGTGTGTGTGTGTGTGTATGTGTGTGTGTGTGTGTGTGTGTGTGTTTGTGTGTTTGTGTGTGTGTGTGTGTGTGAGACAGCCCCTGACCGGCAGTATGAGGTGAGGCTCTGGGCATTCAACAAGCACATCGATGGAGCAGCTGCGATGTGGAAGGGAAGAACAGACAAGGCCCATGACAGAAGTGAGATATCTCCATGCATGTGGGAATGTACACATGAGAGAATGAATGGATGTCTTCCACAATCATTTGGTAATAAATAATAACAAATCATATTCTGTGTATGTCAAAGCATCTTCGCCTCCTATGCGCCCCCCTCCAATGCCCCCGAGCAGCATCCAGGCCAAAGCCAACAGCTCCACCTCCATCTGGATGCGCTGGGAGAAACCTCGTTTCAGCAATGTACGAATCATCAACTACACAGTGAGGTGCAGCCCAGCGGGAACCACCAACGCCTCCCTGGTCTCCTATCACACCAGGTCAGAGCTCACAACCCTCCGTGGAATAAGGACAGCATTGCAAGGCTCAGCTCCACAGTGTTTTAGAGCAAACATATCTTCATTAATAATACAAACCCAAACATTGAGGAAATAGACAACTTACAAATTCTGATTTTACCCTTTAAAAACGGTCAACAAATCGAAATGTTTCACAGCTTGTGTAATTCATGCATAGACTGAATATAAAGAGGGGCAATACATCTCCACATCCTCCCACTGCTCAAACATGAAGCCAACTTATCCAGAATACAAGTGCAGCCATCTTGTGCTTTTGACATAATTTGGAGCCAGACTCTGTGCAGGAATGATCCTGGTGTGGAGTCGCAGGGTTGAGGTCTTGCCGATGCAGGCACTCGACCAGTCAGACTCAGCCGTCAATCATAACGTCGTACCCTATTTTTACAACATCACATAATTAATTAAAACCAAACTTAACAGAAAATTACCCCTTGGACAAAAATCTGTTACTTAACTCTTATCCCACAGATTTTACTTAAGTTACTTTAGTTTACTTAAAAATTGGATTGTGTTATTTGACTCTTTCGTTGAGTCCATGTCCAAAGCCGTGTCTATGACCTACACTGCAGACAGCCACCAGGGGGTGATCAAAATGATTTGGCCTCACTTTTGGGGAGCTGTCATGTCCCCCATTTTTATACACAGTGTATGATTTAAGGCCATAGTGTAGTTCAGTGTTCATTTTCTCACACTAATCTGTTGTTTTCATTAAATTGCTCCAGTAAATGTCAGCGTTTTTTCTTATTCTGCTTCACAGGGCCAGACGTTTGCTGTTTTTCATCTTTAAGAGCACCTTATATGTTCAACTCTGAACAAACTAATGAATTAATTTCCCATGTGAATTCTACACTATATCCCTATAGTGCTGAGTACCGCCATTGTGTTCAATGTGAAGAGTCTACGAGGCAACAACAAGCACATCATTTTGTCTCTGTGTTGATGTGGCCTTGTACACTTACACAGGGCTTATTACTTTATATCAAGGGATAAACTTTATCATCCTATTCTCTGTACTTGTGTCAGATTTATTCAATAATTATTCTAAGTCTAACGGTCTTGCAGTGGGATAAGAGGTAACAATTTAAAAGGAAATACGAACTGTAGAATTATGACAGAGTTTAACATGCGTCTCTCCTCTTCATGTGATCCAGTTCTGCTCAGGAGATGCTGCTCGGGGCCCTGAAGCCCTTCACCCGTTATGAGCTGGCCGTGCAGTCTAATGCAGTGGACGTGGTGGGACCCTTCAGCGGCACGGTTGAAGAGTCCACCTTGTCGGACCGTGAGTATTTGCCCCTGTTCATTGACCCAACCTTTAAAACGCCTCCTGGTTTCCCTCCAGGTTTGAGAACATGCTCACTAATCAGCAATCTACTCACAGTAGGGGAGAGCTTTCTTGAAATTACATGGTTGGAGAATTCATTCAGTGTAAATTCAAAAATAAACAATTGAATCATAGGGACTTGGGTTGAATTGAAACACTTGTTTCCATTACATCCTTTGCAGGGTGTCCTTGAATAAGTCACGTAAGCTAATGAAAAGAAACTTCACTGTGCCAAAAAATACAGGAACTTGAAATATTTAAATGTCAGTTTAAATGTGTTCAAACACATTTCTGGAAATGGCAAATGGGGTACAGGCTATTCTGTTAGAATTAGGGTCAAAGGAAAAAAGCATTACAAATCAAATGTTATAGTATTTCTTGGTCCTTCTAATTTTTGCCATGGAGATAATTTGATGGTTAAATATCTTTTTTGATCGGTTTTGACTTTATAATTGTGGTCTACAGCAGGTAAGAGTGAGAGACATCACATTCTGAAGCTGGATGCTTCCGCTTGGCCGTGTGCCGATCCTCATACTAGCTCCAGGCGGGACGCAGCTAGCTGCCATGAATTGACTTTACTTGACTTGACTGGACTTGACTCGACTTTTTGGACCCGATTGCTTGAAGTATGGGGGAGTTAACATTAACATACTTCCGGGGCTGAGCTGCTCTCTTCTGCTTCCCTCCTGGTCCAATTAAAGACAGGATGAGGCTTTCAACTCTGTCTAATTGGATGGTCAGTGTCCTTAGCTGACTGGTTAGTCAGCTCAGGCATAAATAGAGACATCCACACTACTTTGGCTGCTGGATTTTACATTAAAGTTGAGACTTGCCTGTAAACAAGTACAAATACACAAGGTTGTTGCAGTTACTTTGCACAAAAATATAACGACATTTATGTTTCTCATTCAATTTTTTTTGTATGATTTAAGGCAAAGTTTGTTTGTCCCTAAGTTTCAGTAGTTAGGGTCCTGCTAGAAACTGAAAAAGAGTGTGTATAATATAAAAATGTGCTGCATGTTGTATGATTACCGAACAATGCAAGAGTCACTATTGATAACTAATGGTAAATGGTTTTGTATTCATATAACGCTTTTCTAGTCTTGATGACCACTCAAAGCTCTTTACAGTACAGTTTTACATTCGCACACACATTCAGGTTGGAGGCCGACCGCTCTACCACTCAGCCACAGCCGCCCTGTGGGTAAAGACATTTTATGGTAATAATAAGAATAAAAATAATAGCGTGCATTTATGTAGAGCCTTTCAAGAGACCCAAGGGCGCTTTACATATGTCTGTGAGGACAGAACAGAAGAGAAAAGAAAAAAAGTAATTAGCACAAAACAGGATAGAAATAAGAAGCAGGGCAGAGCATTAACTGAGGCCAGAGGCTTAAGTGAACAGGTGGTGCTTGAGGAGTTTAGTTTTGATTGGATAAAAAAAAGTCGGCTTTTCTTTTAGTTTTTATTTTTAACAAAGCATTTCTACAGCTGGAAAACTTTTCTGAACATTCACAAATTTGAATTCAGAAAAATCTTTACAATAAAATATTAAGGACCCATTTTTGACCCCATACACTGCTTAAACCAGTTTACATTCTTCATCCTTATTTTATAACCAGATCTTCACTCAACTTTATTCTTTAGCTAGTGAAGACGACAGCAATCCCACCACGATTTCTTCAGTTTCGAGTTTCATCTTTTTCTTATAGTGCACATTCATTCTTTGACAAATTGTTTACTGATGAGCTCAGGGCTCATTATACCAGTTTTACATATGCATTTTTAAATCATGTTCACTAGCTAGCAAGGTGCTCAATTTCTGACTCCAAATACTGTAATACAATTTGTGCATGTTAATGTATGCTCACTCATGCTGATCAGAGTGTAGGCTGGCCAGTGGCCAGGGAACATGAGTATTAGTGGTTGGCATGGAGCACTTCTAACTGGCTGGACTAGACACCCAGGTGTAGTAGTGCTCTCATGTTGGCCGGCAGCTCTGTTTGGCAGCCAAGTCTGGCTGGTGAGTGTAGAGTGGGAAGCTTTAAATTACATTATTACCACCCGTCACCCTTTCATGCTCTCTGCTACCTCGTATTATCACCTGAGCCCCAGACCATTCCCCCATTGCCCTGCTCCTCCCCTCTCTCCTGTACCCAGGTGGCGGGGACATGAGGACGCAGATGGTTGTCGCACAACATGTCAAATCCTTCACAAAGGCAATATACATTCCCCAGCTGGGTGGCCTCATCTCTGGGTTCTAATTACTGACCTGGCCCTCCTCTCTCCTCCAGGGCCCTCCACAGCTCCGGAGGAGCTGCAGCTGAGTGCTCTGGACTCGTCCTCTGTGCTGGTGAGCTGGCGCCCTCCACTGGAGCCTAATGGTGTCATCATCAGCTACGTGGTCTTGTACAGTGGCAACCTCAGCCAGCCTGAGCACCTGTGGAACAATCTCTCTCAGGACGGTGGGTGTCGGCAGGCGTGACATGACTTGTGTGTTGGACACAGTACGGTCGGTATGATTGATGGTGTATTCTGACAACATTTTTCTGTGTCACTGTCTTTCTTAGGGAGCATTACCAGCATGGAGGTCCAGGGTTTGTCAAGTGGCACCCACTACTTTTTTAAGCTGGGAGCCTCTACTGTGGTGGGGTCAGGGCCTTATTCACCTGTAAAGGATGTTCACACTGCCCTTCAGAAATATGGTACATATCATGAAGTACATATATACGTGGAAAATAAGTTATATTATGTTTAGGAAGTCAGTACGAGAGGATATTTAACATTGTGGGAAAGCTAAATGTTTTATCTAACCTCTATGTGCATTAAGAAAATCTTTATTGATAGTTAATTAAGTGCTAATTATGTCAGTACATACAAAAACATTTTTTTAGTCTTTATTTTCATTAGACTATCTCACATTGTCATAAGCAAAACACACGCGCATACACCAACTCACACACCCATACATACACATTCACGCAACCTACACACACACAGACACACCTACACATGTAAAAACACAGAAACGCCTGCACACATGTACACATATATACACACACACAAAAACACACGTACAAAAAATATTTGCACACACACAAAATACACACTCACATTGATACATCTTCATTTCAAAAGAAACCACTCTAATAATAATAATACTAAATATGGTCCTCACCAAGATACCAAAACAAGGACCCACATACCTTGTGTACGCACGTACTTGTGCACTAATCACACACCTTGTATCACCTATAATGTTAGTAATTTGTCCTGAAAGTGCAGCTTTGCACAACACTGGTATTACCACTCTTCTGTCCTGGTGCACAATAAGGATCATGGTGATATCAAAGGGGCGGCGTCATCACTGACCCTCAGGGGACCTCTTTGAATTACTGCTCTGTGCCTCGCAGAATTGCTGTGAAAAGCACTTTCTTGACTCTCGTGTCATTTTGTGTTTAAGCATGCAACCTCATTATTCACATTTTAATTCCATCAGTCAGCAGTATAGCTTTTACCTGTAATAATTAAGAGACCTTTTTTTCTTTAAACAAAGGGCAACATAAATTCAGAGCCATTTATTCCCCCATGAGATGATTATCCGTCAACCTACATATCCATACATAGTATTCACACACACACAGATCCAAAGGTCTGACACACTAAATGGATAACTGACGGCAGACTTTTTCCCCACCAAAATATATGAACGTAAAACTTACCTGATGCAAAAACCATTTAAATGACTATTTTAAGCCCTTCAGAAAGTCAGTCAGTTTTATTTTGTGCACATGGGCATTAACAGTTTTGCCAGTATGCAGTGTGAGTGGGACTGAGGTGGCTGGTGGGTGGTGAGAGCTGCAGGCATCTGTTTCCTCTCCATGGCCAGGCAGCCAAAGATACCAGCATAAATGAATACCAATGAAGCTTTGCTCTCCCTAGTCGAACATTTCCTAATATCACTTTGCTCAAGGAACTTTGTCGTAAATGAAGAAATCAATACATTCCCACAGTCTTTTGACATCATGCCCGAGCCAAGTAACATTTTAACCCCCATGTGTCATAATAATTCATATTTTCTTAGTGTCAAGTTATTGGCACTCGATCAAATATGAAAATCAATGTATTTCTGAGATTGGCCATGTTTCTGCTCTGTGTAAACTCTGTTCTTTCATATTGTAACAGAGCTGGACATCCACGCGGTCACAGGCATCATCGTAGGCGTGTGTCTGGGACTGATATGCATCCTCCTCTGCATGTGCTTCAGCTTTCGTAACGGCAAATCCAGGTATGTTAACACCACCGTGTCAGGGCCTGTTTAGTACCTACAAGCTCATCTACCTTCCAGGTCCATCCCACTTGTTTCACTTACACAAACTGTTAGGCTTTCTCAGAGTAAGGACCCAATCGCAGACCAAGATGCAAAAAATACTTATTTATTTCAAAAATAGGAAAAAACCAAGGAGCCAAAAAGGCAAAAATGACAGGAGCAAAGAACAGAAAAATCCAATAGTTGGCAAAACAGAATTCCGAAAAAGGGAAAAAACAAAGAGGATCAAAAATCAGAATGTCAAATATCATACCAGATAAACAGACCTCAAAAACTCAGAATCCTGGCATGGCTTCTCACAGGCAAAAACGATACAATCCGACAGGGGACACCAGCAAGACTGGGCTTATATAGAAGGGGGAACAAAGACAAGACACAGGTGAACAAATCAGGCAAACACTCAGGTTGATGATAGGGAATAGATGAGGGGGAAAAAGAGCGGGAAGCAGCAGAGGGCGGAGTCTCCGGACAATAACAGAACACACATGGCCTGATAACATAAACACAACAAGCACATGACAACATAAATAAACAGGGGGAAACACATGGAATAACAAAACACATGCAGGAGGCACAAGGTAAAAAGTCTTAGATCGCCGTGATCTTAACACAAACAGCATACAGGAAGCGACTGTAATGAACTGCATGCTTCGATCTCTGCTCTACATAGGGAGATATCTGGGCGGCTGGACTCCACAGCTGTGTCCCCTCAGTACAGGAGAGGAGGTTTCCCCATACCCTCCAACTTGCCAGAGTGCAGCGATAGCCACGAGCTGGAGACACTGATGCCCCCAGGCAGCCAAGAGTCTGGTCAACCACTCGCAGACGCCCCAGAGGAGCAGAGCCTGATGGCAAGTGCTAATCCTGTGGAAGGGGAGGATGCCCCTGCACCTGAGCCCAAGGTCAAAACCTGCAAGGGGGGAAACTCTTTTCCAGATGGGCCTTGAATACTCTTTTATTATTTCAAGTGTTGATAGAGGGATAAAAGTTATAATTCTGATGCATCTGCTGTGTTGTTAATCTTGCAGGCGGCTTGGAACGGCTCTGTGAGTCATAACTGGGCCAACAGAATCACTAGATACAGAGACACCATAGCAGAGGACTGTCCAGCACTCATTAATGGAGCTGTCAACATGCTGATTACTGATAACGGCACGGTAAAAGAATGAACTAAACCATGACTTTGTACTGAAATGATTTTAGGTACCAGTCTGTCTGAATAAGCAGCTTTAGCTTTAGCTGAACTGAGCCAAATGACATTTTGAATTGATGCTTGCTAGTCAATCTCTCACCCCACAGAAATTCAGTATAGTAACTATCACTACGCCAGTCAAGCTCTTTGTTATGCACAGCACATCTTTGACAATGATAATGATGGCATGTTTAGCATTGACATTCCTGTAAGTTATTTTACAAGCAGGACATTTTAAGTAGAAAACACGTAAATTAAGAAAGAGCAAGACTCTTGTTTTTGAAGTGTAGAGGTTGTTAGTCCTTGCACAATATGTATTATAGGAAATGTGTAAGATCCGAACAACGCAACACTGTTTGAGTGCTGATACTTATGTTCATGATCGCATTATCTTTTCACATTTGATATTACAAGACCAAAGCATCATCTGTGTTTGGCATACAAGGGCACACATATTGCAGGTCACTTCATGAAAGTTACTGATTTGTGGTAAAACAAGACAGAAATGTTACATCATGATCAAGAATTTATTTTTAAGGTCTTGACATTAATATGCTTTGATTTGGTGCTTAAAATGTAATTTAATTTAATTGAAAATATCCCAAATATCTCCTTATCTTTATTTTTTTATTCATTTGTTTTTATTGCCATGTATTTTGTAAAGCACTATTTAAGCATGTTTAGATAAGTGCTATACAAATAAAGTTATTTTTAATATAGTATAGTATATAATATAGGGCTCTAGTATGAGTGTATATATTTAATGTATATATTTAATACACTTATACCACTGCCCCATGCACACCTCTGCAGCTTGTGGGAAAACCCAAGGGTGGCCAGGCCACTTACAGTTTCTAAAGCTATGATTGGATGTTTGCTGTTCAGGGTAGGGGGTTTGGTGAATAGTCTGTGTGATGACTGTTCATTCCTGAAATGCTTGAAGTAACTGAGACATTGTTTTGTTGCAGGGCTCAGACGGTCATCTGTGCAGTAACCAGGTCGAGGCAAGGGTGATTGTTCACTCAGAGCTGTCAGATCCCGGGAGGGAGAGAGGGGAGGAGGGCAGCGAGAGGGAGGGGGACTCAAACACCACCAGGGGACCCTCATTATCAGAGGACAGACATTACCCTGTGAGCCAGCCAAGTCTGCCAGCAGAGGAGGTACCTCTAGAAAAACTATCGCTGGCCCAAAGACCCTCGAGTTTTCCCTCAATCAAGTTGGTGGGTAATCACAACGGGGAGCTGGAAGCCACAGGAGACCAGCCGATTGTGAACATGCAGCCCCAGCAGGACACGGGGCAAACCAATGGCTTCCACTCCCCGAAGACTGTGAGGTCTGTGCTGAGGTCAGAGCATTTGGAGAACGGCGACTCCAGACACCGCCCTCCTGCACCGGTGAAGGTCATCTCTGTCGGGCTGTCCCCTTCCCCCTTTGTCAGCTCCGGCCTTGTACACTCTACCTCAGCAGCACACAGTTATCTGTGCCCGTAGCGCTTGCATAGGGGGCATCGGCCCCTTGTCAAACACAGAGACACCAGACTGATTCCCTTTCGAAAGTACGAATGTACCCAGCAAGATTGTTGAAGGATTATTTTTATGCACCTCATTATTGGATTTCTTTCTCTTCCCTGCAAAGTTTTATAAGTACTTTGAATCCATTGTTTCATACGTGTGTATTCAGTATACATATACAGTATATTTTTTGTGGTAGAGTACTGTATATTTGCTTTCTCTAGTATTGCAACCGTGCGGTCCTCTGGGTTTCGTTTCTGTCCATAGGAGAGAAAAGAAATATTTCGCCAACCAGATGGGAGTGGAATGAAAGAGGCTATTCCCACTGTGTCACACATCGTTCTGTTCCACTCAGGAATGAGAAAAGGCTTGGAACGTTCCCTGAGCGAGTGAGCGAGCACTTGAACAGGCTGTTATCGTGGATGGGAGGATCACAAGTGGAGGCTCGGTGGGTCTCCCTGGGTTTCGTCACGTGGATGCTGCTCTACTGTGGCACTGAGGAATAAGCCTTGAAGAGTATATATCCGTACACACAGAGTGCAGAACACCTGTGTCTGTCTCCAGCCTCCTGCTGTCTCAGGGTCCACACACACACATACACGGAAGCACACACAAAGCTAAAAAGCATGGCTGGTTGTGCGGTATTTCACAGAAACTCAGTTGGTCACATACATTTACACACACATTTCCTGACTGGAGTGTGGGGGTCTCAGGGGCCTACTTATTGTTGGTGCGTTTATAGTCTCTGTATATTTATATAGATTATTGTATTCAGAACAAGTTCAAAAAACATGTCAACACTAAGGAAGAAAACAAACAACAAAATATAAAAAGATATTGAGTATACAGATTTGGTACACATTAAGTTTTCCAGGCCAAAATTGTATGTATCCAGGTGTTGTGAATTTGTAAACCAGGGACCCTCAGTTGAAAAGTGAAGTGATGTTTTCGTCGTAAAGATGGTGGATATCTCATTCTGGAATCAGTAGTATTTACACGTTCATGTTGAAACGTTAGTCACCATGTTGGTTTAAGTACGGTGGCGGGAGGATTAGACAAGATGTAACAACAACCAATCTACAGACCACTCTACAGGTTTGGATCCCAGTTAGGTATGCACCACTGTCCCCACTGTTGTTGAGATACTCTGCCGTTAATTAGAGCCAGTTGTCTTTTTCAGCTCAGTATAAGAATTGAATGTATTTTTCAAAGGAAATTCAATGTGTTTTTAAAGGTTTTAAAGTGAATCTTGATTTTACTGACCTGATTCAGGTGTATGGAAAATTTCCACAATGCTTTAGTCTGCCCACATATAAAAAAGAGTTTGATCAGGAAAAATAAGTCAATTTGCCATTTTTTTGTTTTACTTTGACCCCATACTTTAGTACTCTTTAGTACGTATTGGATCAATATATACAATTGAAGATGTATGCTTTTCGGTTTAAAAGGGGGAACTGGTGCATCCCTTCTCCTTATCAACAGCACTACCTCATTTCTTTTCAGGATGCTTTCCAGTGTGGTTTTATTAGTGTTGATGTAATTAGCACCTTTTAAGATATTTTTTTCTCAATATGTCTGATTTGTCAGCCTTTCCTCCTTGCAGAACTACTGGTCTATACACTGACTGTAATGTTCTCATGTTACGTTCAACAGGATATCATGTCGCTTTATGCATCGCAGCCTCTTGTCAGATTGAAAGATTGTCTCACTCAGTATTATGTTACGGTCGAACCCATTCAGAGAACAGGCAAATCCTGTGAAACTAGTTGGAGCCGATTTCATCCAGTTTCATTTGCTGTAACACTGACGCCAACAACAGACAAGGAAATAAAAAGCTGCTGCCATTTGACACATGTGCCACTTGTGCGCCCTAATGGATTAATGGATGTTTTATGGAATATATACATAAAATGCACAACCACAAAGAAAAGAGCAACAACAAAGAAAAAAATGTATGCTCACAGCAGCATTTAAACCTTTTGGAGACAAAAGCAGTAAATTCCATCCCAAAATGTTCTTTAAAGAGTTCATCTCGGGTGAACTTTTACACAGATGACTGATGGCTAGCTTTCTCTGCAGTGTGGGCCTGTCAGGACAGAGAGGAAGCTATAATCACATATTAGCTGTTTCGCCCCATTAACTTTTATTTGACCCCCTCTGTCAAGAGTAAAAAACTGAGCAGTGGTTTGATGACAGCTATAAAACTGGAGTTTATGGTCTAAATACGTCTTTTGAATAAACTGAGTGACCTTATTGTCTCCTTAGCAACACAAGGAGCAATGTATTGTGCAATATTAAACAAAAAGATAGAGACAGAAGCTGAGGGAACTGACTCGTGTTTGAATGGCCAATCAGCTCGCACCAATAAACAGTTAGCTTAAACAAGGACAGAAAAAAAATGTACAAAAATTCACTTATGTATAATAAATATTAAACTAAATAAAATTGATGAAAGTGAAAAAAAAAATCTGAATCCACCTATTTATCTAAAAAAAATCCTGGAAATTGTTTCAGTCGTTTTTGTGTAATCCGGCTAACAACCTTATGAACAAACACTGATAAAAAAAAAAAACATAACTTCAGTGGCAGACGTAAAAATCCTGCAGTTAAAACCTGGGCCTGTCACCAGTAGGGTCATCCAACACCCCACTAGATTAAGTGTGTCAGGTGCATTTAAAGCATCTGCCTTATTGCACAATTTAAACCTGCCGAGTGGCATGCAGAGTTTAGAGCGTTAAGGAGGCCCACAGGGATTTGTGCCACTCTGGAATTTAATGGTTTTTAGTCTTCTGTGAGAAAGGAGGAAATTGAAAAGGCTGTTAGTCGGGTGTGATGGGTGCTTTAGAACCTATTGATTTCTGCTAGGGGTCGGAGATCACGTCCACTAGCTCTGGATGCAGTATGCACAACTTTGCCCAGCTGTTTGCTGTCCTCAACTGTCATGTTGCCAAACCACTCAGTTATTGTTTGAGTTAGGATTCCCTCCATTGCTGCTCTATAAAACTGCAGTCTGCCATTTCTAGATATGACACATATTTTTTATAGATGTCTTAAAAAGAATTGACAATTGAATTGAATCTTGCCAGATCACTATTTGACTCCTTCAATGTCCGTTGAAACATGTCTCAGAATATCCATCACTCAGGGAGGGTCCTATCCTGCAGGGTTTCATGGCTTACAGGCTCTGATAATACTAGGGAATCAGAAAAACAGCGTTCAGGTCCGATTCCCCAAAGGGAGCTCTCCCTGCAGTATGAAACACCCATGAAATAACACAAAACACTGTTTGAGTATTCTTCACCCCAAGTAGCTTAATATTTCCTATCTATACCCAATGCTTAAGCTAAAAGGGAATCACGCAATATCAAAATTAAACGGCTGTCTTAAATCTCCATAACATGGACAGAAAGCTGCTAAGAATCAGCTGTAGACCCGACTTTAGGAGGGATCTCTGCAACCATCAGTATGGGAGATTAAAAAAGGAAAGCAAATCACAGACAGAATGTAACTTCATATAAACAGTGTCCCCAGGGTCTTTGTGGACCAGCTCTTCTTTCTTCTTTCCAGTTTTTCTTTCCTGCTGAATGTGTTAGTCCAACAATTTCACAAACATCAAAGTGAGATTAAAGGCAAAAATATTGCAAACTATCCTATTTGATCTAACAGTTCTGAATGTCCATGCTTGGACAAGGAAAAACAAACACAGCATGAGACACACCATGTCATCATCTTCCTCAATCGGTTCAACAAGTAGCCGTGCAATAATTCACTGTTGCTGCCGACAAATGGGGTTGTGTTTATTGTTTTCACCATGAGTCCATATGAACACCCCCATGTGTGGCGTTCACGACTTTGGACCATGGCAGGTCACTGGAATAATTGAATATATTACAATTTTTGTCATGCAGAGTTTTCCTTTAAGATTTGACTACGCATCCAAGGAAAATGGTGATATTCCCAAATATATCATCCTGTACGTCTGTGGTTTGAATGCATTAAGTTGAGTGAATAATGGCTAGCTATCATTAGCCTCTGTGGCTTCTGAGCACCAACAGTGCTGTTAATATTAGCATCCAGGAATCTGTTACCTCAGATCGTTCTCATGACTTAACACTTCAACCTCAAGCACATTTCCAACTTTGTAACCACAAGCTCACAAGTTATGGAACCATAACTGTTTTGACCTGCAGGTGGCACATATATTTAAATTACAGCAGCTTCAACACTAAAACTGGCAGTTAGTTACAAGCTGTTTCACATCAAAGACTATTTTAAGGATGCTAATACTATTAACTAGTTTCACTTATGATGGAAAGCAAAGTGTTGCTCTTATGAGTGTATATACACACAACTCATTAGAGCATGGAATTCAGGCCCTGTTGTTTATGATGTCTCATCTCTCAGGTGGTTCTCTTCTAGTCATCCATCAGTGTAAAGGGCAGGACGAACCCTCTTCCATCCTGCCTGTATTTTCTACCCATGCCCATGAAACTGTCAAAAATCTCACCAGCTTTACTCAGAACATCAGCAAACAGGAATGTAAACGCTTCCACGTCACATGTATCACATCTCAAGATCTTCGTGATTGTGTTTGCTTTGCAGCCTTTATTGTTCTTGGTCTACTAATCAAAAATGCATGTATGTATGGTACCTCATAGGATGTTTTCTTGACCCTGCATGTCTAGTGTTTAACAGGAAAGGTTGTTACGTTCCTTCACTGCAGTAGCAGCCATACAGGGACAGGAGGCTGTGCTGGGTCACTTACAGAAATGTTCAAATTGTTTTGTGAATGATTTTTGATATGTACAGCAGTCAGCACACTGCTCTATTTGGTAAGCCACACTTAAAAATGTAAGTTAAGAGCAGGCTCAAATGAGGAAGCAAACTGCTGCTGCACCACTCGAGTCGCCCATCTGAAGTGGCTTCATGTTTTATTTGTGGCCACGGACAAATCAGTGATGTCACTTCAGGTTTCCATCACTGTGAAAGTGAAGCACCTGTTGAGCCATCATTGATTCTGGTGACTGTTTAACTGGATACAGAGCAGTGTGGTGTGGTTTGATTATCACTTGCTCTGAGCAAACCACCAAAACTATGTCTGTTCAATGACCCAGGTTCTTTATTGATACTGTTCTATATCTCTCATCATTGTCATCATCATCAGACGCTTGTACGTCCTGAGTCCAGAAGGAAGCATAATATTCTCAAAAACATTCCAGTTTGATATCTTAAACATACCTCTCTCTCAGTCCAGGTGGGTCAGCCTTGATTAGCCATGCTACCTTAAGTGCTCAAACGCCCCGAACTGTGTTCCGGCTGCTCTGGAACACGGTTCAGCTCCTCCTTTCACATCAAGATCAGCATAGTGGAGCCAAAACTTCAGTGTTTGCTATCAAGTAAATAACAATCACTCAAGAGGGCAGTTGAGGCAACGCTTTAGAGGCTTTTCACATAGTACTGTCTTTTGTGAAGTCTCACATCCAAGATTGTAAAATTATTATTACAAATTATTGCTAATAATAAATACTACATAGTGTTTAGATTTTATTTAATATGTTTGTTTGTTTTTTTAAACAACCAAAAGCAAATTTGCTTTGCACATAGCAGCCGGTTTTATTTTTCCACTATGGAAGATTTGGTGGATACAGACCACAGCCAATTGGCACTTCAGAAGATTTAGACAGCACATATTCTGCTGATGCTTTTCTACTCTGTCTGCAGTAAAAGCTGAATGAATAAATTATCTACACCAGTGCACACATTTGCTCTAATGGACGTTCAACACATTTGGAAATTGGTTGATTTGTGCCAGCAAGTTTCAGTTTTTGGTTGTAACAAAAACACTATTACATCTGTGATGCACGTTTATAGCTACAGTTATCTAATATAACATAATCTGTTAAAATGAGTAGTATACAACATTTAAAATTAAGGATTTCTTGCAGTTTTCCCACAGATTAATTTAAATCGTGTGATTTTGCCTGTGTTATCAGTCCTGATGCAGTAGTGGGTTATTATGGTGGGCGAAGCTGAGAGGAGAGTTCTCATGAGGCCTGCCTCCAGCACAGAGGATGTACGATCTCCTTATAGGAGCTCTTTTAACTCTTGAAACCACTGTCTCTTTAATACCTTTTTATTTTTTTCATGTTTTTATTCCATAGAGATGATGATTACTTCAATTGTTATGTTTATTTCATCCTCTTTTGTAAGGGTTTGATTAAAACAATATACCTCATGTCGGTAAATTGATTTCATTCTGTTTGGTTTCTTGATTCTGCACATTTTTTAATGAGTAGGTACATATTTCAGTTTTTGTTTTAAATAAAAATCCGATGGAAAAAACAAGAATACACCTGATTAACAGGCTTAAGGCCAATTTTACAACTTTAACCCAAGTGACTGAAGTACGAAGCAGGGAGAAGGGCTGAAGGGCGACCTCACCAAGCAGATCATACCTCTCAATGCAGCCATTTAGAAATAATTGTCTCTCAACTCAGGTGCCCCAACTTTGTAGAGCATCATGCCAGCATATCTGACTCAGATACATGTCATTTGTCGTCAAACAAAGCCTCATTTTGTCCTTTTTGGAAAAGCAAATCAAGGAAACTCTTATGCTCAGATGATATTTTTCTTTTGTACAAATCGCTCAGTGTATTTTCTGTCTCTCTGGCTCTTCTCTGTACATTCAGGTGCTTTGTGGTGAGCTGCTTTGTCCGGTGATGTCACGCTGTTGTGCTTTTTTTGTACGTCTCTTTTCCTCTGGTTATGTGTGTTACCAGCTCAGCTGTGCTTCTCAGAATGTGTACACACAGACTTATAGGACTCTGCAGTCGTGTGCCACCAGCAGGCGCTCTGCAGCTCCTCAGATACCTTTGTAATTAATGTTGTGTGCCAAACAACCCCTCATTCATGTCAGACACTACTGTAGGAGCGAGTAATAGATTAGCACTTCTTCTTGGGCCATGAGCTCTCATCTTTACATTTATAGAAGTGCAATTTTCTCTGTCTGTAAACCGACAGATGGAGTACTCAGTGTTAGTCATTGCGGCTGTGGCCATGATTCACCATATAACATTGCTTTGTCACGGTACAGGTAGAACTCGTGGTTTGTAGAAATATTTCCATTGTGTTGAAAATGTCAAAACTCTCACAGCGACTCTCAAGATGTCTGTGGAAACTACTCTTCTGTAAATAAACATCAAAGAAAAGCAAGAGTGTGATTCTTTCTCCATCAAACTCATTTTCATCGTGCTTTCACTCTCAAGCATGCAATGCACAACTTTATTCAACAAAACATTGATTCAATTAAAGAATTTGACTGTATTATCCTTTGTTTATGCCTGAATGGCTGCGCCCCTCCTTGCTCCCCAGGGCTTAACACTTGGCTAACGAACTAAGCTATAGATAACCAGCTGCTCTAGCTTCATGAGGAGAATGTTAATGGTCAGAATGTATATAGCACTTCTGAGTGCCGCTCTGCCATTCACCTATTCCCCCATACATTCAGGCTGTCACTTAAAGTTATTGCCAAGGACACTTTGGAAATGGAATTGAGAAGCCAGTGATCGAACCAACAACCTTTCTGGTAAGTGGACGCCCAGTGATATCAACATTCTCATCTAACTCTTGGCAACAATTTTATTTCTGAGTCAAGCACATTTATTGGCTTTATACTGGATTTGTAAAAAATTTTACAAGGGACCGTTTGGAATTTTACATAATACAGCTATTAACATAATCGTATTAATTTCTTAAAAAGATATAAAATGCAATGAATGAATGGAGTCACTCTGAAAGTCCCAGCTTCACTGTAGGATAGTGGTTATATACACATTATTTGATTTGTCCAGGGCAAGTTACAGTTAAATAAATCCTGCTAATAAACAGGCCTCCCAGCTTCCCTGTGGGAGCCGTGTCCTCAGCTGCTTCATGCCCCACCCTTTCCATTCCAGCACAGCCTTAGGACAATCATCCCTCATACTTAACGACACCGTTCTTGTTCTTGTTCTGACCACTCGAGGGCAGTGTGGTCATTCCCAGTGTTTCAAAAAGTGGAGCACAGTAACCTGATGCCACTCCCATCAGAAAAGACTGCTGCTGAGTGTTGGAGTGCTTCGACCTCATATCTGCTCAGATGTAGAAGTGTGTGCTGATGTATAGATAGCTGTGTACTCGCAGTCTTTTTAATATTTTTTACATATTTAGTTAACACATGTGATGCACATTTTCAATATAAAATAACACATGTGTTGGTTTGCATACATCTGCCTGTCTGCGTTTCAGTATCTTGGATGAATGGGGAATTGTATAGTGTACGTTTGTGTTATGTGTGTGTGTACGTGCACAGGGGAGTGAGACAGACATATTGAAAAAAGGAGGTGATGGAGATGAGACGGGGAGATGAGGGCACAGAGTTAAGACAGGAGCACTGAGGCGACATCACATGACAGAATCCCCTGAAGAGTCAGATAAAAGCTCCTGCTGAGCGACGGGGGGGTTGGCCTCCCTATCTCCAGCCACTCATCACTGTTAATCAGAGGGCGAGGCTCCTCTGCAGAGGTCTGAGAAGAAAAAAAAGAAAAGGAAACCATGCCCAAGCATAGAAACAAATGTGCACACATTGTGCCTGTCTGAATGCATAATGTGTTCTGTTAGTGTGTGTATATGGTGTTTCCTTCCTCCAGCAGGAGGAGGTCTCGTCTGGCGTGCCTCATATATCATTGGAAACGCAGGTGGAGCACGGAGCCAGGTGAGGATTGTGCTAATGAGGAAAATCTCCCTGCCGGTGGGGAAATAACGGTGTAGAGCTTTTGAATCAGCCCATTCATTCAGCCTCTTCCTGCACCTGCTACTACCGCTACTACTACTACTACTACTACCACACTACAGTCTCCGCCTTCAGCCCTGCTCGATTCCCTGCATGTGCCCTTTGACAGTTCACAGTGTACAGTAGTGGAGCCCCTGGACTGGCAAGTATTTGCAAATCGATCTTTGTGTTTGTAGGAAGAGGAGGATGAAGTTGTTATTAATGTCAGAGGTCATCACAGCTATATTCCGGCGCTGTCTTCTGTTTCTTTCATCATCCAGTTTACACACGTTAAAAACAATATCCTACATTTCTGCAAATGTCAGCCCAGCGTGGAAGCGTAAAATCCTTCCTGGCTTCTTTGGAGACAAATGCTATGTGCATTAAATGCCAGAGTTTGTATTTGGATATGTGTCCCTTGCAATAAAAGCATTATATTGACCAAATCTCCCTTTTTTCCAATTATTATACTTTTCTGAGAATTTTGAAAATAAAATTCTTATCTTAAAAACGAGGTGATCGAGATAAGGGGGGGGGATACAGAGATAATACAGGAGCACTGAGGCGAAAAAGCTGCTGGTGTCTTACACAGTATGTGGTGATGACCTCATGCGTACAGGTCTGGTGCATGACCATAACTGAATGTCATTTCATCTTATTCGTCTTTCCTGAAAAAACTGATGAAACAATGGATTTGTAAAATGTACAATATTCTGCTCTATATAAACTTGATATTCAAACAATTTTATCCTTTATCTGAATGAAATCCACTGTTTTTGCCCACATTCAAAATTCTGAGATGACTATAGGGAATAAACCTGCTTGCAGATAAGACATTTTCTCAATGTCGGCCATACCTGCCTATCTAATGCTCCCCAAACTAAACAGAGGGAGCCTGAGGAGAGGGAGAGTGGAGCAGGATAAGGTGGGAGATAAATGAATGAAGTCAGGGAGAGGGGGATTTGAGAAAAAGGATGAATGTGGAGGAAGTCATCAGCTTTATTTGGACTGTGTATATCTGGAATTATATTAAATCCTGTGTGCTTAACAATAAGCTTTAATATACCAGACGAAGAGGCGGTAAATGGTGAGCTCACATGGGGAATAGCTGCCAGAGAAACCAGGGAGCTGTAATGGCTGTGGAGTGTTTGCCCCAGCTTCTTCTCTCCCCTGGGTCCCGTGTGCCGCTCTCCATTCACCGGTCGCTGGCCACAATAGGACCCGAGAGGCAGAGCAGCTTTAAAACTCACTGTATACCACTACAACCAGAGCAGAGGCACGGTGTTTTACTCTTATTACAAGTGAAGAAATAATGCATCTCTCACTCCTTTCTCCATGGGCAAGAGGGAGGGTTCATGAAGGAGGCATGAATTTCATTTTGTTGTTTAAACTATTCAAGTGTAAATGGGAATTTTCTTAGTGCAAAAGCCATTAACATTCCTAGAAAACAAAAGCTTTGGGAAAATTATCATAAGTTGACCCAAATGTCTTCAGAAGAAATATATTTTAATTTATTGTAATAAATATTATTGAAAAATTACTAGAATATTACAGAAAAATCCCCAAAAATGAAATATAGCTGTAAATTATCCTAAAAAAAACCTTTATACGGATAATTACTATAATCAGTATATATCTGGGAAAAATCCTGGAAAATCACTGAGGAATTGCCTGAAAAATTTCTAAAAGGTTACCAGTGAAATACCTGAAAATGACCCCAAATTATTGGAAAAATACCCAATAGATAGCAAAAAAATACAGGAAAATCAATGGTGGTGCTTTCCTTTCACTTTTTTATGGCATCAATTGGAACCCAGAGGCAGAGCAGCCTTAAAAGTCCCTGTACAACCAGATGCACTCTACTTTACTAATTTTACTAATCATTCCTTCATTTTCCTTTATAAAGATTTTTAGGTTGAGGTTTCAAGTTTTTAAGACTATTGTTGTTGTTGTTGTACCTAATGGAGCGACGCCTGCAAGCTATAGTTCAGGCAGCCAACTCGAGCTCTGCTGCTCCAATCATGTGACATACATCATGTGACATATATCATTCTCCGCGACAATCTTTAATACACACCCACATTATCAGGTGGTCTATTCAAGAGAGAAATTTAACATCATCCCCTCTTGCTCGCACTGCAGCTCCAGTTGCTTCAGCCCCTCCGCCACCCTAGCATCCAGCTGTAGGCTTCAACTGGTGGTTACAAGTATTTGCTCATCACTCCATTCTTGTGAAATCATATGGAGGAGTGATTCAATTGGAGCCTAGATGCCAAACACTTAACCTGTTCTACTGCTGCAATAAAAGTTTGAATGTGAATGAGTTGTCTGACTGAATTACATTATGGCATTTTGAGATGTTATTACTACGAGAATTAAGTCATAATTCTAAAGAAAACTGTCTACCTATCATAAAGTGGAGTTGATGAGACAATATATTGAGTTATTTGTGAGGCCAACCCTATACTAAAATTTAACATAATCCATATTCCTGATTTCAATACAGGCGACAGACTAATCATCTGATTTTAACCCTTTGAAATTACACATAAACACCTAAATTTACAACTTTATGCTCAAAATCTCAGAATTTTTTAAAACCTTTTTTTAACATTGCTGTTTACTCCGTGCTACACTAAATAAACATTATGATTTTAGTTATGGGGGATGCCTTTCAATGTTTAATGGACTGACAACATGGCTTAACAATGGGCCAACAGTGAGTTGATCCAACTATAGCTGTGAGAAGAGATGGGCAGTTTTTCTATTACTTGTATTTGAAATACGTATTTCATTACTTTTGAGTATTAAGTAATTTGTATTTGATAGGGCTGATAAAAAATCTAGCCTAATTTGTAACAATACTTTAGAGTGGAGTAATTTTGTATTTAAAATACTCAAAATACTTTCTCCACGAATCAAAAAACAGTTCACAAGCACACCCATTCTTCAAAATGCGCTGGCTACCACCACGATTGTCAGGAGAAAGGAGACAGCTTATGCTCCACTCAGCTGAAGATCTGGCCTGGTGGCAGAGAGTGAAACGGCTTCCTCCAACCTCCAAGATGATGAGGAAGATGTCTTCTTTGCTTTCTCAGCTGAAGAAACTTAAGTCCAGGAGAGACAGGAGATCACACGCCACAGCAAAGCGGAGTTAGAGACCCTTCATTTTCTGGAGGTCACCAGAAAATACCTGCTTTCTCTTCAGTAGTAACCACTCATCAAGCTCCTTTTTGTTCATTTTAACACAACCCTCCCCTCTTCAGCTCCAGTTGAGAGGCTGTTCTCGTTTGCACTTTGCAGGAATAATATTCCATCCGCACAGGAGGCAGTTAACACCAGAAATATTTGAAAAGTTAGTTGTTCTTAAAGGCAACTAAATTGGCTACTCAGTTGTTGGGTCTCAAGAACCAAAATGGAAGGATTATTATGTCATAAAGATGTCAGTGTGAATCTGTAGGAGACACTGTAATGCGTGGGCGGCTGTGGCTGAGGGGTAGAGTGGTCGTCCTCCAACCTGAAGGTCGGCAGTTCGATCCCCAGTCTGACCCATCTGCATGCCGAAGTGTCATTGGGCAAGATGCTGAACCTCGAATGGCCCCCCATAGAATAACTAAGTGCTGCAAATAGATGCACTGTATGAATGTGTGTGTGAATGGGTGAATGTAGAACTGTGCTGTAAAGCGCTTTGAGTGGTCATCAAGACTAGAAAAGCGCTATATAAATACAAAGACATTTACCCAAACCTGAATGCTCTGCTATACCAAATTGTGAGAAAGCGTGGGAAATCCAGAAAAAGTATTTCCTATATTTTAAAATACATGTATTGTATTTTGTTACATTTTCTGGCACCAGTATTTTGTATTTTATTTTAATACATTTATTTGAGGGGTAATTTGTATTTTGTATCAAAATACATTTTGATGTACTTTTGCCCATCTCTGTCTGTGAGCCAACCATGGCCATGAAAGCCTTCAGCTTTGGCCTGTGCACGTGGATTAAAGCCTGCATGGTGCCTGCCAGTGAGGCACACTCAGTTTAAAGTGGTGGCTCCTGGCCATCACTCGTCCTACAAGGGTTTTACCTTTCATTACATTTATTCAACTGCTGCAGGAGCACAGACCACTGCTTTCATTTCACCTGGCAGAATATTAAACAAGTCACTGGTTTCAAAGGCTCAAGCCATAAAAGAGGAACTACAATATACGTTTTTTTAATCGAATGACTAATGGTTCAGAATGAACACTTTCAAAACAGGCCACAGATGATCCCACTCTCAAGTTAGAAAAAGGAAACCTTTCAAAATCTTAAAAAGAAAGTTAAACACAGTAGCACATCTCTGACTTACTCACCACTTTAATTTAATACCTCTACATTGTAGAGGTATTAACATAAAGTGGAGTGTCTACACTCAAGCAAATACTTAATACTCAGCAGTATTCACACAGAGACTTTGTAGAAATTCACTATTGCTAAGTGTATCACAGGAGCAGAAAACAACAAATAAACAATAATTGACAGCATCAGGTGGAGGGACATTGGGACCTAAGACCTCTATTTATCATCTTGCATTGACACACCGATATTGTAAGACACTATTAGTGTCGGAGTTGTGGTGAGTAGGTGGACCCAAAATGCAGAAGCAAAGTAAAACAACAAAAATTCTTTAATTAATGCTAAGGTACTTCAAAAACGCAGGGTCCAAAAAACAGGAAAACACTGGAAACAAAAAAAAGAGGCTAAACTGATAAAACACTGGCGAGACGAACATGAGGAAGACAAAAGAAATAGACATATGGACCAAAGAAATAAAACAAATTATAAGTACGGACAGACGGACAGATTTTATTTATTTATTTTTTCATCAGTCTGTCTGTCCGTATTTTTTTGTGGGGACAGACAGACAGATGGACAAAATTTTTTAATAAAATAAAATATTTTCCTTTTTTTCTGCTCATGAAAAAATAGTTAAAATATAATTAAGTATATGATTGAGAAACAAGATTCTTTCACCAACCTGTCAGCACTTACCAGTGAAATGTCTGCAGAGCACGTTGGCTATATCATATATATGTTGAGGAGAATGTATGCAGCATGCATATTTCTCAACACAACATGTAGTTAAGCCTGTGTGAAAAGTAACAAATAATAAAGGTAGTCCTGCATTATAAACAATGATGTTATAAAACATGACTCATTCTCTATTGAGGTTTGTATGGACCAAAGTGCAGCCTCACTAGCTGGGCTTAATTCAGGAGACTTATTTCCACATCAGTGAATGGTACAAGCTGAATCTCAGTGGGCTGGGTGACCCACTTTTCGTCAAGAATGTGCAAGTGTTCCGTACATCAGACAGCATTCGGCCGTTATCTAGATTCCCTGACGAGTCACTGCCAGCATGGCAAAAGGCGGAGAGGACAGCGAGGCATGCCAGCCATTCACGTCATGTCCCAAGGAGCATCAAGAATGTGATTAAAAATAATGTGTTGTACAATTTACATAGACTGTCGCTGTAGTTCAGCCATCACAATCCTGCTGAAGAAGGTTTGTTAGTGTTGGCCGAATGGTGGTTACGTCAGATATGTGGGAACAACTGAGGCAATAGTGTCCATAAGGAGCTTAACTAAAAACCATGCAAAATGTTGTGTGTTCACATATTGCCAAGTAATTAACAAACTTTTATTGTTTTTCAAGACTTTAATGCTTACATGAAGTGAAATTGTTTTTGGTCACTATAATCATCCTCCTGCTCACGGACCCTGAAGTGAACAACATGAGCCCGGCGTTTGTGGACTGAGGTGTGACATTCCACTAAGAACCGACTGACATCTGCACCTTATTACTCCAGAGAGGAGCAGAGGACAACAGTGCTGTGGACAGAGAGAGGCTCAGGGGAACAACGGGCAGCTGGGGGCATTCATTCAATTCAACAACAAGAAAAAACCCATTAAGACAATATAACTATTGAAGGAACTTATTTAGTAAGTTGAATTAATTGGGTAAATTTGACTCTACAAATGTTATATTTGCATTACTGGGGAACTCCACTCCCTCTGGTAATGCCCAGGCGGTGATGTACCTAAATATGTACATAAACAGTTTTGAAGAGTTGTAAACCCATTAAGAAAAAAATTTCTATGGCCACAGATGCTTTTTATTTCAAATTCAACTGTAAAAATTATTCGTAGAGCATGTTTGTAGTTTTTAAAGTACAACATAATATTCTATATTTGATTTTATGTTTACTGTATATGTTTTGTGTCTTACATGTGAAAAATATTTGTCTGGTAATTTAAGCTGAAAAATGATAACAAACAATGTAATGGTAAACATGTTCAAGTAGTATGTAAAGGCAAATTCAAAAGCATTAAAAAGGGTTAAAATGCTTTGTTATAAATTCATTAAAATATAAAACAACTAAAAAAATGAATAAATATGAATTCAATTGCATAACTTTTAATTGATTATGTTGTATTTTTTAGATTTAATTGAGTTCAATCAACAAAATGAATTAAGTTGTGTTAACCTAAGGGGACAGCAGAGGGCAGAAATTATATGAACCTGGAACATGTTAGTTCACCTATATCTGTCCTCATTTAGCTCAGGACGTACATATATTAAGTAGCAGATATAGATAGATAAATTACATATTCGTCTTTACAGTTGTTCTTCATTAAGTTCAATTCATCATGATGTCATATAATGAGGACTCTTCATTACAACAAGTAGTTCAGGGCTGTTAAAGCCTGAATCCAGCAAAGGTCCATGCACACGTTTTCCCTTACGTGGCTTTATTAACTTTCTTATCAGGGCTGGGTAGGCATAGGCTAGATTTGATTGACAGCTCCCTCCCCTAAATCCATTGGCTATCACTGTGTACAACATGTAGTTGAAAACTTTAGACAACTACATGTGATGATAATCAGCCCCTACACGTCAATGACCATATAGTGACAGTCCTAAAACTCAAACCCTGGCTTTGTCCATATTTTCATATTCTTTATTTTGTATACATTCATACAATCTAGTTATTATCTTGAAATAAGAAGTCAAACTCTGGATCTCAATAGAAACTCTCGACATACAGCAAAATAATACTGCTGGTGCTACTGGCAAACAAGAATGGGGATCGACTATCAGTCTGTAGCTTTACAAAAAAAGTCATAGTGAATCTTGAAAAAGTGAGTGGCCAGCTAAATATAGGTCATCAAAAAATATAATGCTACACTTTTGAGCTCCATGCTTGTTACTCTAATTTTCTTATCAGTATTGTTTAAAAATCCTGATCTTCACATACACAAATCACATAGACTGGGACAGTGTAAATACACAAGATCCCCCACACACATCCGTTTACAGACTCAAAAAATAGAAAGTGGTGAAAAATTTTTGCACCATAAGTTTGTTTAAATTGTAATCAGCCATAGTAAGTGTGCTCCAGAGGACTAGCCTCAAGAGGGAAAGAGGCTAAAGAACAGTCAAGTACTAAAAGTAAAATTGTCATTGTCAATTTAAGTGTTACCCTAATTGTGAAGCATCACAGGTCGTTCCTTCCTGCTGCTGTAAGTCTTTACAACTATCCCTGCTCCCAGACGCCCACAGGCACCAAATATATCTCACTCAGGTTCAACTGTGTAATATTAATTTCCTCTCTGTGCAGTTTCAATATCTTATATGAGCAATCCTTTCATATTCAGTTTGCATTGTATTATTATTTTTTCTATTTTTATAACTTGTGCTTACTTAAATATGATTTTTTACTGATGTCTCATTTGATATGATCTTATCTCCTCTAACAAGGAACAGTGACTGTTTGTAGTGTTTTTTAAACACAATATACAGTCATTTTTGTTCCAGTTCTCCCCACTCAGTAATGACTGCCTCACTGTGCAGTGCAGTTCTTTGCTACATTGACTCCACCTTTAGCCAGATGCTTCCTCCATGAGGCAGGAGGCTCAGGAGCAGAGCCAATGACAAGTATGCTGTGGACCCTCGCTGGCTTCCCACCTGCAAACTCAGCCACCTGTTTTAATTCTCCCTGCATCACCTCTGCATTATCATTATCATTCTCATTGTCAAGCTGCAGCATATTATGTAACTATACAGTAAACTTCACATTTACATTTCAATTTGTAAGCAGCACTGAACCAGCAGTGACCCCAGGGTTTCGCACAAAGCAGTAAAGAACATTGTTCAGAGTTATGCATGCTTTGTTTATTGCCAGGGTTATTTATACTTGAGGTGCTTTTGGGCCCACATTCCTGTAAAATGTGTTGTGGGATTGCAGCGCTCTCCGACCCTTTATTGTTATAGCCATACGCTTCAGACACAAGGCTTATGAGTGAGCATTGTTGTAGGAACAGCATAGGAGAGTCTCGTTACTCGGCAACCTCTGTGTGTCATTGCATCCGTCACTGGCGATAATGGCAGCCATAACGGCTATAGTAAAAATAAAAAATCACAGCTTGCAGGTTTTGATGTATGAGATGGAAACTGCTGCAGTGAAAACAGCTCATTAGTGTGATATACAGAGTGCATCACTAATATGGTTTACATTGCTAATGCAAATGACTGTCAGGACGGAGTATGACATATGTATCCATGCTGACTAAAGGCTTATCACTCATCGAGAGGGTCCATGCGAAGCCCCCACCTTGTGGAGTTTACACCGGAGGCTCTTAAACTGGGAATATCGAGATGAGGTCTTCTCTAAGTATTTCACCACGAAGCAGTCACTTCAACAGGAGACCTTGACAGCACTTCATCATGCTTGAAAGTCAGATGCAGAGACGTACTGTGCAAGTAGATGAAGTTCAAAACAAATCAATAATAGTGCAAGCATGAAAAAAGCTTCTCAATATGGGATATCAAAATGCACAGTCAAGAGGTAACGTGTGGACAACAGAGCACAGCAAATGGGAAAAGAATGGGTCTCGCACCTCTTCCCCTCCACTCGCCTGAGAGGAACAGCTGGTACATTGTGAGGAAAGATACAGAAAACAAGGGGCAGAGGTTAATAACCTGTTTGAGATTCATTGCCAGCTCTGAGTCATTCTGCAACTCTCTGATCAATTTGAGATCTTTGCAATCTTGGGGGAAACCTTGAAGAAAGTGCACACGTGAGCCTTCAGACGTCATTTTCAATTCCATTATTTCACATTCTAATTCAGCCAATAATAGGTTGCTGGTTATTGGGTCAAGTTGGAAGCATCTGAAGAGCAGAACAATTAAAAGAAAACAGAAAACTGCTACGCTGTTTTTCTTTCTTCATCAGATTTCGTCTGCCTGCAATCTCACTGAGGCTTGCTGCAGGAGCAGCCCGGGCTTGACCCTCATTTTCTGTTTGCATTGTAAAGCCAAGGTTTGGATCCTGCCCAGCCCTTTGGAGAAATCTCCTGCACCTTTTTATCAACGGATCTACTAGGGAGGTAGCTTTACACATCCTCTAGATGTCAATTCCAGGTTCCAGCGTCGCAAGAAACAGGGATCTGAGGCCGGAATATGCAGATCAGAGGTGTTTCTATTACTGACGGAACATACACGCCCCTCTTTTCTTTTTTTCCCTCTATTTTAGAATAATAATTGTCTCATTTGAAAGCATCAACACCGGTTGCTATTGTGGGTAAATAGCAATCTGTGTTTCTGCTTCAAGTCAGAGAAGAATGAAAGTTTATGGTCTAGTTGAAGATATGAATACACAATCTAAAGGTGCAAAATGTGCTCCGTGGTGCATCGCTGGCCAATTTGAAGCATAAATCACTGCCTCAGCTGGTTTTCACTGCAGATTTATCGCTGTCACTGCTGATATGAGCACTAAACAAGAGCAAGCATATTTCTAAAGGCTGCTGCAACACACTGCACACACAGTCCTGATAGGAAACATAAACAACCAGAGCAAAGTTTGTGTCAAACCGCCAAAAGCGGCGTTAGTAATGTGTGTCAGGTCAGTGCTGCCAGTTGACAGTCATGGAATTTGCTTTAAAATAATATTGATTGAACCTTTACCCTGCTATGTGAAGAGGTCCCTGCTCATTTAGGATGAAACAGAGAAAACTGTTGACCTACTTTAAAAAGCATTACATAAGTTGGTAACACAAAAATTAATTGTATTTTTCAAACAAACATTTCCAGCTGTGTTAACATAACTTGTTAATGTCAAGTCGAATAAACTTCACCTACTATCACCTCTGTCAAGAAGATTATGCTTTTGCTTTGTTGGTTTGTCTGTTGGTTAGCAGGATTACAAAAAAACGACTGGACAGATCAACATGAAACTTAGGGGAAGAGTGCGAAAGGCTCAGAAAAGAACACATTACATTTTGTTGTTGATCTGAAAAAATGGGAGGAATTTTTCTTTAACTTTCTAGTCAGCGTTTCTCAAATGTCACACAAATGCACACAAACGTCACTCTCACACGCAACAGATTCCAAGTGACAGGTACACAGACTAAAGAGTGTAAGACCAATTCTTGTATCACAGAGAGAACTGCCACTTGCAGGTACAAGTGCAGCTGAAACTATGAGATCTGACTGTCTGTATGGAGAGTAACAACTATATGGACACTGAATAGTACTGCACACAGATAAACAATGCAGGAGTGGAGCAAAACACCACATTCGAGATCTTGTTTCTTATTATCAGAAGCGTACAACATTTTTTGTTTCATTATGAAACTGAACCAGGACAAATTAGATCATAGTTGGCCGCCGCCACAGCGATAGTTAATGGAAAACACTGCTCTGACATGTCAAGATAGGGTATTAGCCTTGGCAGAGGTACAAACTCTCAGAGTGTCCTTTCACTTCATTTTTGTATTATGAATTAAAAAAATGTTTTAAGATGATACACCATTTTCATTTCTCTGTACAGAATGAGCAAAGTCATATGATGTATTTATGAAAACTATTTGACTTTGCTCGGGAGGACACGACGACATGTTGAAGGGATCTATTTATATTTCATTTCTTTTAGGAGCATCCCATCTCAGACTGAGTTTTCCGGCTGGGGAAATTGATATTGTCATTGTCCTAGACAGAAGACACACAGAACCAAGCAGATGAATCAGGCCAGAAAGACACTATACAGCCCTGTACGATTTCAGCGCCCTCCCTGAGCTGAGATGATTATGCAGGCAGCTCCCTGGGACCCGAGCGGCACCATAAAGGTTATTAGAGGTGCTCCAACACTCCACACGCAGCCATATGGAAGAGACCGTGGACAGATGAGATTTTAAGTGCCGTATTGTGGAGCCAATCCCTCAGAAGGGGTCGGGATCACTTCTATACGGCCAGTCAGCAGAATTCAATACAGCACAAACACTTTCACATTCTCTTATACAAGTTTCTAATCTCAGCCTGAGCTTTGCCTTTTCACAGCGCAGCCACTATCAGCCCATATATGTGGTTCCCACCAAGAATCTGAGTAGCTCTCGCCAAAGAACTGTGTGCAGGGCCTCTGGAGACGGAGGGAAATCGATACGGGATTGACTCTCTCTCCTTCTCACTGATCCTCCCTGGTTCAGACATGTAAAGTCGTTTTCTTTGCCATGTCGGTGTTTATAGGGAGTGCAGCCCACTGCTGGTCAGCCTGGACCAATAAGTCAAGAGGAATTCGCAATTGCGCGTTAAAGGAATCTTCATTTGGGAGACAAATGACCAAAGGCTAAGGGGCAATGAATCTCTATCTGAACAACCTCTGTGCCCTGTCCGCAACTATTTGGTGAACCTAACATGCAATCACAAATGTGGACAGTTAAGATCAGAAATAGGGGTTTCAAAAAAGACTGAATTTGGTCTTGTTGTGAGGTTATGTAATGTCAGTAATCACTGGCATTATTACCTCCCCCAAGAAGATTATGTTTTCGAGATTTGTGTCCCTGTTTGTCCGAAACTACTCCATGAATTACCACAAAATTTGTTTGAAAGGATGAAATCTGACTGTGAATGTCGGCCATTTGCTCCCAGAGTCTCAAGACTGTAAATCAGGTGAACCAGAGACTCACCACTCATATCATTATGGACTTGAATTTACTTATTCCACCTGGTGCTTCGAATGATCTTGTCACCTTATGACCCTGAAAGCAATATGTGAACATTACGGAAAATTAAAGAACACGTTACCGCGTTCTTTTTGGCTCTGTATACTTTGTAATGTTGGATCAATTTATTACCCATAAACATGGGGGGGTAATCGATAACTAGGCGTCTATCCGTGAGATTTACTTGACAACAGCTCCTCCGAAAGCACAACAACATCAGAGTGAGATATTCCAGCTGTCCTCCCTCGGGCTAACCTTCTTCAACTCATCATGGCCTCATTTCAAAACATTTTATTAGTGCACAGCAGTTGCAGCCCCAGCTGAATACGGCCGATATCTCTAACGACATTCTAATGTGTCGTCACTTCACCAGCTGAAACAAACAATCAGCCCTCATTAACAATTCAAGCTGACATTTCCTGTTGGCTAAGCAGAACATAACTCTTCTCTGCAATGAGCCTGGATTTACTGTGCCAGGGTTCATTTCCCACTAAGAACACATCAGCATTTCTTAGCATTAACTACAATAGAGATTTCTGAAGGTTTTTCTAAGCAGTTTCTCTCATTTGTAATTCTGTTGAATACCATTTCTGATGGTGTTATAGTCAAATACATGTTTGGACCCAGAACGTAGAACGTAGACAAGAGTCAGGAAGTTATGCTCTTGAGAGAGATGGAGAAAGGGAGGTGGCTTGGTGAAGCTTCGGAGTAGCAGGTGTGGTCTAGTGGGGTAGATGATGGAGTCTTAGGATCGGATGAACTACAGCCAATAGTTTGGGTTTCAAAACATGAAAAAGGGGGAAAAGTAGTGGGTGTCAAATTTAACTTGCGTAAAGGTAGGTAAATAGGATGGAGCATATGATCACAAATACCTCTATACACCAAAATAGACAGGCTAATGTATAACATATAATATATATATATTGTAAACCTGCAAAAAAAAGTGATTGACTCCTTTCCCATTACTAGTAGATGGTTTTGATTTTAAGTATTTTTCTCCCATGATGAGACGTGTTCAACTTTACAAAAACACTTGCATCATGTCAGTTTTGCATCTTGCACAATGCAAAAAAACCGATTGCGAGTTGTGAAAAACAATAAGTGGACGAACATTCATGGCTGTTTATGTGCCAACACCCGGAAGCTCAATTCACATTGTAATGCTGTATATGCTGCACCATCAGAGGATAGAGGCTAGTGGAACAGACCAACTGGTCGCGGTATTGTGGTATTGAAAAAATGGATGTCGTGGTGGAGTTGATAGGTGAAGACTTGCAGCTCTAATGGGGGGGGGGGGGGGTGCGAGGGGATGCATCACGTAGCCACACCCATCTGGCCCTCACACACATCTATTCACACACCTATACTGGAACAAAGACAAACCACATAAACCACTAGGGGCGGTAGAGTGAGATGAAAACACAAGGAGAAGGCAGCCTAACCCTGACAGATGGTGAGGTTGCCTACCCGGCCTACTCTCTTTAGGGTCCCATCTGTTTGGATATGGACTCGAACCTGCGTAAAGCTCCCTGGCTGCCTTTTAATGGAATCAGACAGTTAAGATTATATTCGTAGCAAGGACCTTGGTTATGCATACAAGCAACAGAGTGCACTAGAGGCTTTTTAAAAAGTCTAAATGTCTGGTTTGCTTCCACCGATTTAATATTTATATGAATAGCTTCATTGATTCCATTTGCACCAGGGATTGAACCGTTTCTCTTATCCAGACACTGCATATGATTTTAACCTGATACAATTTTCGCCATGACACACTTACCAAGGAGGTTATGATTTCACCCCTGTCACAGATTTTGTATGTTTGTTGGTGTATACGTAAAATGTCACAATTACAATAGAATGGATTTCAACGATACTCCGTGGAAGGATTCATAAGGGGTCAGGAAAAAAAATTTAGAATTTTAGTGTGGCTCCAGATCAATGCACAGATCCAGGATATTAATTTCACTTATCTTTTCAACGTTGCAGGGAGTTTTCACAGTCCTGCCAGTAAATAATTCACGGATCTTGACGAAAACAATCAGATATATTTAGGGAACTGATATCCATGACTGTGTGAAATTTGTTGCAGCTTGATCGAATTGAAGGGCCATGTTGGGCCCTGGCAGAGGTATGCGCTCTAGTCAGTGCCAGTCTAGTATTATTTTGTTTCTCCAGTGTCCCAGCCGTTCATTTACACTTGTACATTCATGTGGTCACGCACTATCCAACTGCAATCTGATCACCTAAAACATATGGTAATACCAGGTGTAAATGGTGTAATTGTTGCAGTCACATTAAGACCAGTCTGTCCTTTATTATGCCATTAACCACTGCTTTATTCCCGTCCTAAATTCCAACATCAAACACATCCTTTTTAAGGCCATATGCTTACGTTCAACTTAACATTAAATGAATGCAAATTTCACCAACACAAAACACAAATGAGATGCTGACTCACCACTAACAAGGAGCCCAGAGGAGTCCTTTTTCGTCACACCAGAGCACAGACTACATCAAGGACAGTCACCCCCATTATGCTATTAAAATATTATTTTTATGAACCATAAAACATTTTAAACCCTCCTGATAGATTCTCAATCAGTAGCAATGACTTAGCACTTACAGTGAAAAATTGAAATGACAGAATAATATGAGAGTCTACCTAATCATCTATTATTTGTCAGTATATTACAGCCCTACGTAAACCTTAATTGTCCTGTTACAGCAGATTGTGCTTTTATCTGTAATATGGCGACATTTCTGCCAATGTCTTTCTCCAGAAAATGTATATTACACAGATGAAAATAAGTTTTCAAGGGAACTCTATAACCTTCCGGCATTTACTGTATGTCAGAAACATAGACTTTATATTAAGATGGATGACGAGTCTCCACATCCTCCCACTATCCAGAAATTAAGCTTAAATATCCCAGAATATGAACACTGCCATACTTTGCCGACAACATCATTTAAAGACAGATTCTGCTGAGGAGTGATCGATGTCTGACACACACAATTGACCAATCACGGGTAAGTCTTGCCTGTTAATTATGACCCCATTGTTATGGCCTTAAATAACTCATTAAAACCAAACCTAACATTACAATTAGAACTAAATCATACATCAGTGTGAAACAAACCTCAAATGACAGTAACCATCATTGAGATTGATGAATTGTCTGATTGTGTACCAATGTCCCATTCACTAACATGAATTAGGGGTTATGACCTATATTGCAGTTAGCCACCAAGGGGGAATCAAAAAGCTTTGGCTTGATTTTCGGGCTTTCATGTGGACCATATTTAAACACATCTATCGTCAGAACAGCCTGGTCCCTCCCTAAACCTGATTTCACTCTTTCCATCAGGGCTCGCTGTTTTCCATATTCACTAAAGACATTAAATAGATCCCAGCTCCGGTTAACTATTCTATTTCTTTCTCCTTGTAAGGAATAATCAGCAGACATTTAACTTCCTCCCTTTTCACTGCCTGCTCTTTAGGTGGTTTAGAATGTGACAGTGAATCTAGTGAGAAGACATTGAACACCTTTGTAATTACTCGTCTTTAAAGCCCAAATTCGAAAAGTGGGAGTTAATGATTTTAGATGTATTATTCCTGAATTAGCAGAGACAATTTCTCTCTAAATGCTCAAGATGTAACAACCTCAAAGACTCCATTATCTCAATTGTTTTCCTCTTTGCATAACTCAGCCAATACCTAAAATTGAATTCTGTGCAGTTCAAGGTGAACAAACAAAGGAGGCATGAACAAAATGAACAGGTCCTTCTGAAGTAAAGATATGTTGGCATTCGAATCAACAAATACAAAAGAAGTTAAAACTTTTTTTTTCTGTTGGATGTGTGCTGGTTTGATGACTTGAGTTATAGAGAAATAATTTTATATTTTATTTATTTATTCTCGGAATTATTAGTACCACTTTAAGGTTACACTGGCAGCTAACAGTAAGACTTTACAGGTTAGATTAGATTTTAAACATTAATATAACGGCAAACAGCTATTTTCAATTTACTAGTGTAATAATAACATCTTGACCTAAGAGGAAAGTACAATTACACTCCCTCTGTGTGAGTAAACCATGGTGTACTAGGAAACATTCAGGTGAAACTAACCTTACAGGATCTTCTCCACCAAACAAACCATATTGATTGACTCAAGGGCCTCCGACAATGAAAGAGATGAGGCGAGAATCAAAATTGGTTTGACTTTTCCAAGATGGGAAGCTGTATAAGTTATAAGCTGTTAAAAAGCTCCAAGTTGATGGAACAATAAAACATCTTTTAAAACCTACCTGGTATCAAGAAGCAGTGTGGCAAGGCGGCATTTACTTCATCGATGTTGACATGTTACAAAACATTATATCAGTTCAATTTAACTGGTATATTCAACAATTCATTTAAATTTAAAGAGACCATAAGCATTAAAGTAGGATTAAATCAGATTTACTGGCATCGTAAATCAGCAAGTAAATGGTGCTGACTCTGTACCTTTGAAGCTGTCATGAAGTCTACATGTCCGTCCAGCTATGGTGGACTTCTGCTTGTTTTCATTTTGCTTAGCACAAATTGAGCAAGTAGTTCTGTCGGATTTTACCATGGGAGGGCAGAGTGAAGACAGCAAACTCTTTCCTGAACCATAGTAAGGAGTCCTCTGGTATTAGGCTAGAACAAATGGGTTTTTTGATGGTAACAGACCTACTCTGAAGAAGAGAATGGGGCAAAACACTAGCTTTTGTTAATTTTAAAGAAATTGCATCAGTCTCCAAGTCCAACCACCAGCCCTCTCCCAGCACCCAACATACCAGTTGAAACACATAGAGCAGCACCACCTTCAGGCAGGGAGGGAAAACAGCATAAACACTCAAGAGAAATATAAACCAGAAGTCAGGGTAATGTAACTCTCAGCAATAACACTAAAGAAAAGCATATTTCCATTTCAAAATGGGCATTCGGTATTCCTATAAGTTGAGAGCGTTGAAAATTGCTGACAGCGGCTGCATTCGACAGTCTGATCTTTGTTGATCATTGATTTTTCTGTCAATTCAATAAAGCAAAGTGGAAGAAGACAATCTTATAATCACTTCGAGACAATTTACTTATCTTCTCCTTGGAGATATTACTCACTACATATGCAATAAAAACTAACGATCCTGGAAGCTGTCATCTGTCTTCACAGGAATTAATCAGCCAAAGAGTGACTTCTGCATTTTTGTACTTTATACCTTCTCTGGTTTCCTGAGGCTGTGCATGTGTTCCACTGTCAGGGATCCTGTCACATGTGAAAACTAAGATGAGTCAGCAGATAGCTGGGGTAATGGTGATGGTACATCGTCCGAGGAGGGAAGCTCCTTAACGTAGCCAGTGTACCAGCGCCATCTCCTCTCCTCATCGAGATTAATGACCCAGACATCCATTTAAGCCAATGGACGAGCCTGGACTACAGCGTGCCACAAATCATCAAGCCTTTCACTGCAGGTAAAGGCAACTCATCCTCATTCTTTAGACAGTGTAATGTGGATCAACTTAATGACATGTGACCCCTACATCATAACGCTGTGTGACTGGGACACACTTATACTGGGGTGTATACAGCTTTCTAATAGAGCGCAGAGTTTTTCGTATTTTATTTAATGCAAAGATATATTCTTATGGTATTTCTGCCTTGCCAAACTTTTTCAGCTTGCTTAGCATCATTATATATTAGTATGTCATAATATACTGTATAATGTTGCAGTCAACTATTTATACTGCAAATTCAACATTTAAGGAAACCTGAGTAATTATCTTTGGTTAAGTTAGGGTATGTTCAGTCCCAGAGCCCATCAGCCATCGTCTTACAGTGTAGACAGTGGATATCCAGGCCAAGACTGTCTTCAATTCACACTGTTTACAGTCCCACGTGTTTCTTTCAAGTCGAAGACACAAACAGTGACACTTTTGGTTGGTGTTTTAGGTCCAGACAGTGCCTCTATTAACAGCTATCTGTAAATGAATGCAAATAAATAAAAAAGCCGACAGCTGATGCTTTTCAGTCAATATGTTCCACCTCTGTTTCTCTCTCTCTTTCGTACCCTTGGTCGAATAGAAACAGAAACCAGAAGGGTCCTGCCACCAACATCTTGTCCCTCTCCTACAGATTCTGTATATTTACATGCACAATCTGTTTATAGAGATTACGGTATCTTGGCAATTGCTGGCAATTGGTGGCTTTGGGGTAGCATCTACATGCTGAAGTGTCCTTGGGCAAGACACTGAATCCCACATTTGTCTGTTGATTCAGTCTTTCAGTCATGCTGCCGGCAGAATGTGAATGACTGATAGACAAAAGTGCTAGATAAGATTAGTGCCGTGTGAATGTGTGCATGACTGGGTGGATGCTCTACTACAGAGTGATTAGAGAGGGTGTTCACACTAGAAATGTGTCACACCGCGGTGAGGTTTGTCTTGCCTTGGGTTTCTGTCACGTAACTTCCTGTTTTATTTTGAAATCCTTACTCTCCTCTCGTTTCAGGTCACTTGCCCTTCCTCATGTGTCACCGGTCTGATTGTCTCCCCTGATCCCAGATTGTTTCCACCTGTTCCCTTCACCCTCATGTGCTTATAGTCTGCGTCTCCCCTTTGTCTTGTGCCAAAGTGTTTCGTCCTTGTCCGTGCACCTAAGCCCTTTTCCACAGTCATTGTCGTGTTTTTGCCTAAAGGCTCCATTATGCTTCTACGTATCCGTTTCTCGGAGAGGGTTGCACCGAGAGCAGAGAGTTTTTTTGATTTTTACTCCTCCTCCGACTGTACGTTGAAAACAATTCACCGCCAAACCCATAGGTGGCGCAACGGAAGACGAGCTCAGAGAAGCCTACCCCAATTCTGGGAAGAAGAAGTCCACGTGTGTCTGTTTACCTCTGTCGGCTGGTCTCCCACACAATGAACCATGGCAACTAACAGAACTAAATAAAGTGACACCCAGCGGGTCAAAATGCTGATGTTATCGTTTCTTAGCGAAGCGGTTCCCCGGTCTTGTTTCCGAACTCTGTTGCTAATTCCACAGCTTAAAGCTCCGTGTAGCTTGAAGCTACACGCAGCTAGCGAGCTCATCCCCAGCTTCCACACACAGTCAGCAGGACTCCCGGCACTAACTACTATCCAGTGTTTGCTTCTAACCTGGCAGTATTATAGAAACAGTGTCATGATAGAAGTGGAATTAAAGTCGTGACGGCGGGTTTTTGCACTGTTACCACCGCAGTTAGCATGGTGGCTAGCCCGCTAGCGCCGTTTTGAAAGCTCGTTATAACCGTATGTGACCGTGCACACATGCCGTCAGTGCTCTAACGAGCCACCGTCAGCTGGACAACTCCGTTGGCTTAACACACACGTCACATTAATCGTAGAATCGTAGTTGTGTATGTGTTTATTGTGAATCAGGAAGTTAGAGGTCCGGAAATGTGAAATCCGGAAATGACGTCGTAGGGAAATGATGTCGTTCGCGGACCAATCACAGCCAAGAGCTGTCCGTGGGGTCTCCGAAATAAAGACGGACAGTTAGAAAAATCAGAGGTGTACGAAAAGCTGTCCGAGGCGCTCGGAGAGGGCGTTCCATGATGGATAGGGCGGTCTTATCTATCCGTTTTAGAAAAAACGTAGAAGCATAAATTGGCCTTAAGAGCTTTGCTACGCCACGTAAGTTGTTTTCTGTTTCCTCCTTGAGAGTGATTTTTCGTTTGTTAAAGTTTTCGGGTTTAGCTTCGTTTTGTGTTTGTAATCTGTTTTTCTTCCTCCCTTTTGGAGCGATTTATGTTTAGAGAGTTTTAGTTAGTTTGTTGAGCCTCCTGTTTAGGTGAGCTTTTTCTTTTGTCCCGTTTCATAGTAGTTTGGTTTTCCTCCTTCGGGAGCACTTTTGATTTCTTGCTCTAGCCTTTTGTTTGTCATCCTTCCGGAGCTATTTATGTTTTGAACCTTTTTCTTTTTCTAGTGTGTTTTGAATTTATTAGGGAGTTTTTCATAGCCCAATTGTTTGTCACTCTTCATAGAGGATCTGAATTCAATAAAGTGTGCTGGTACGTGTAATCTTCTGCATCTGAGTCCTCATTTCAGTCCAGGCCTGACAAATGTGCATTATAAATAGTTCACATTCAACCTTTAAATATGTACATTACCTCCATTCTGGCAAAGAGTTTTCCTATTGAACAAAAACATGTGAGAAGTAGTTTCGCTGATGCAAAGCAAAAAAATTTAGTAAATATAGCAGAATGACAGTCAGAGTGCAAACCTCTGCTAAGTCCCATTACGAAACCACATTTGAACTCACTAGGTCTAGATTTTAGTTTGGATCTGCCACAAATTTAATACACTCATTAATATCAGTTGCGTAAGTATGTCGGGTTGTTTTTTATCAAGATCCATGAATCATTGTTTGAGAAATCAACGAAAATGTTGAAAAGCACCCTCTCATCTCAGCATGTTAAAGAGGTGTAAAAAAAATCCTGGTTCTATCCCCTGACTTGGGTCTTACCAAAATGTATGGGTTTTTCCCTGACCCTTGGAATTCGTTTTTTGTGAAATCCTGCTAACAAGTCAAACCCTGATGAAAACATACCCTCCCTGGTGGAGGTAGTAATGGGGTCATTACTGCATTTAAATTAAAATTATTCAGAGGAGAATATGAAATGAAGTAATGTTTGTATTGTACTTGTATTGGAATCCTCTAGAGGAAAAGCATGATTTTATTAAATACCCATGTCTTTCTCTCAAGAGGAATCCAATACAAGTGCAACACAAACATTACTGACAGTCAGTGGTAATACTGTTAGAGCAGAGGCCTACAGAGAATTACTGGTGGTAAAGTTCAGATAGTGTAAACGCATAAGTAAATAGGTGTGTAGCTCCCCAGGCACAGTTAGAGATACTTCCTGTTGATAAAATACTGTCCTATCATTTCATATTAGGACTGACATTACTCTCAGTTCCCGGACTTGGCCTCAGGCTCGCCAGACCTGTGGTGGATGGGAAACCGGATGCAATCTACTGCATCAGTCAGGAAAATGAATTTCAGTGCACTACATAGAGTAAAGTACACATCAGCATGAGAGCCATTGTCAACTAATGTACTGTAAGCTGTTTACACTTGGTGTCGTAGCCACTGTGACAGACATTTTTATTGCAGAGTGTCTGATTTCTTTCCAGGAAAATAATTTTAATTTTTTTTCCATATGAGTCCAAGTTGACCCCAGAGTTGATTAATTTAGATTTATACTTCTATACATCTGGATCCCATAGCTTAGAGATAATCCGCAGTGGAGAAGGTTATTTGAGCAGGATAAGTTTCCATGGTAACACACCTGATGTGAAAATGTGCCCAAGGTTCATTCAGATTAAAATTTTCATAATAATTTGGCTTCATGAGGCAGTCCTGTGAATTAAACCAGAGAGATGAAAAATGGGGAAAAGAGAAGCAACAGCTCAGTTCTGAATAATAACATAATGTGACATTTCATTTTTTATTACATTTTAATTACATTTTGTGTCAATGCATCCTGTAGTTGTCCAGATATTTCACTTAATGACGGATCACAGACCTACCGTCAGAGCAACAATCGCTTTTTCTTTTTTGGATGAAATGTAGATTTTAGAGTGCCGCTCGGGACGCTGTAACGCCACATGTCCATTTAGAGAACAACACTTAAGCTATTTGGTGGAAAGCAATGAAAGTGCACTCTGTAACCATCTGCCACCGGGTTTCACTCTTTACTCCGCTGCCCGCTGCACATAAAACGGAAACAGGGCCAGACTGTGGCGACTTAACGTCCAACCTGAGACGTAGCTCTCATGTCCCTGCCTGGTTATCTACGGTCAAAGACCGAGGCGTGTGCCCACATTTTAGAGTGTCACCAGTGATATTTGCAAGTCTGACAACCTGCCCGAATCCCAAAATGTCACACTGCCCAAACACATGCACGCTCTCATGCATGTATAAGTATATACTTAACCCTGCAAACAGCGCAGGCAAGAAAAAAAAAGCCAATGAGTGAAAAGCCAACTCAAATACAGCGTGTGCAAGGTGGCACTGTTCCAGTGATTAGGATTAATAGCTAAATTGTCACCGCAACAGCTACGGCTGAGCGCCTGCATATATAAGAATATGTTCCACTTCATGAGGCTGGTGGTGGCAGCACATTCACCCGAGCCACATCACTGTCAGCTGTCATGCTACACAGTTTGATGTGGCATTACAAGCATTATTGGCAGGTTGTCCATGAGCCTACCTTAGCGGTAACAGAAGGAAACCAGAGGGGCTCTTAATTGGTTCTGGTTTTAAACAACTGCAAATCACGTGTCAATCATATAAAATGTCAGGAGAAATAGCCCATGAACCAACTCGGAGAGGGTTTTATTTTCCCGTCGACATTCCTCTCATGCTCAGCTAAAGAGGTATTTAACAGTTCACTCCTGACTTAAAACCCTGTAAGCCGCGGTGCAGGAGACGGAGCCAGCGTTTACCTCTCAGCCAGGCTATAGGTTGGTCAGAGGTTCCCTGGATTCAGACTGAGCAGAGGCCCAAAGCTGTAATTACATGTGAACAGATGGCCTTGCTGGAGGACTCCCCTCCCTCCATTCCTCCCTCTCCCAGACCCTCTACACCTGCAGCGCTGTGAGCTCTCGCCGCCCTCACAGTGTTGTTCCTCATGGATTATTGTCCATGGTAAATGCAGGGCTGGCAGCTCGGCTTCACAGTCGGGGCAAGCGGCTGCGTTACCAGGGAGCAATGAGCTCCATCACGAAAACAGCAGAAGGCATCACGCCCTACCTGGCCAACAATCTGTGAGCACCATATCAAATAATGTGAGTCCTTGGGCTGCATGTTGTGTTACTGCTTCTACACACAAACCACGGAGAGATCTGAAAATTCCCAAAGGAACGGCATCCCTTTATCCAAAGATGTAGTAGGTATCCTGTTCTCACTGGGTATAAAATAGAAAATATTTACTTTTCCTGAGAGTTTAAATAAGAGCTGTGTTCACAGACTGCAGCTGCAAGAAAAGAAAAATGCAGAGCAGAGTGGAAAGGCGTTTTCTGAGAGTTATGTGGACTCCCATGAGATAGAGCCGGAGTGGGATAGATGCTTGCTGCTCTAACCATGTCCTTTGTTCTCAAAGCAGGTGATTTATGAGAGAGGGATATGAATAAAGGCTCTGTTGTGTTTCCATGCGATTCTTCGACCTGGTGAAGAAAAAGGCACAAAGATATATTTCAGGCCAACTCTGTGCAATTTGTCAGACAGGGACGATGGACAGAAAGAAAACAGGAGACAAAAAACAGGCAGAAACTCCTGGAGAATACACGTAGTTAGTTTAATAAGGCCTCATGCCAATAACTTGAGGCCACTGCATAAATGATTCAGGGGCCCTGCAGTTTCACAAACAGGAGATTGCAGATATTTCCTCTTTTTTTTTCTGGCCCCAGTTGAGCTGTTTTCCATGGCCTCATTTCTTGTTTTGAGTGTGTTTGATAGAGATAGGGCAGCTCCGGGCTTTAAAATGTAATGATTTGTCAAATCAAAATGATATATTTACCACTGAGCGATCCGTTCACCAGATTCTAGATGCACAAACTTCCTTTTTAATCAAAGGCAGCAAAATGACACTGTGCGCTGTCGACTGAAAACTGCACCCAGATGACTTTATCGCAGGAGGAAATAAATTATGTCTCCCCTCCCTCCCTTTGTCATGTGTGTTTGTTATAAAACTGTCAACCAGCAGAAGCAATTACAGCATTGTTTGTGCCCACTCCACGCTGACGGTTGGCTGCTCCTTGTCAGGGTTCAATCCAACATCTCATCCGTCAGGGTTCGAAACGCCAGGGCTGCCGTCCTGCACGCCGCTACAGAGGTTGCTGCAGAAATCTCCCACTGTGTCTAATGACTGTAAGATCACACCTCTTGCCTCTCTGGTGGTCCGTTACTTAGCGCTCAACAAGTACGCAGTCCACCTGCCTGCTTTAAGGGTCTGCTCTTTTGCAATGTGGCTGTGGACCTGCTTTCCCTGTGTTTAACAGCAGGAGGAGGAGCAGGCTCCCCGTGCCCAGAGACACACAGAGCTGTAATTACACTTAGAAGTGAGAGAAGGCAGGGCAACTGTGCAACGGTACACACCCACTCTCTCACACACACACACACACACATATAATCACATACTTTATAGATCATGATACGATTATAGGTCATGAGTAATACAACATAGGAACTGTACATCCACATGCAGGGGTTATCTTTCTTACAGCACCGTCTGTATATAGTTCACACACACACACACACACACACACACACACACACACACACACACACACACACACACACACACACACACACACACACACACACACACACACACACACACACACACACACACACACACACACACACACGGCAAAGGTGATTTACAATAGCAGTGAAAGGAGAACAGGCAGCAGTGAAGGAGAGGGAAGAGGAAGGCCATGGGGAGATGAAGTTGGGTGTAGACACAGACAACTTGTCACACTTATTCTGGAAACTGCTTGAGTGGAATCCACTTCCAAGGAGGAGGAGTCCAGAGAAGCTTTGGCTTACATCCACCCAACTCTGCTCCTTTGCTGCACCAGTTATGAAGCGACGACAGTAACTGTTAGTTTCTTATTTTTAAGCGGACCCAAAAGTGCAGACAGAGAACACGGCAGGTAGATGGTAGGAAAAGGTTTATTGGAAATTCCAATAAGGCAGGCAGGTAGCAAGCAGGTAGCAGGCAGGGAGCTGGCAGGTAGCAAGCAGGTAGCAGGTAGCACTCTGTGGCATAGAGTAGAGCCAGGAAGGTGTGCAGCTGAATCACACAGGTAAACAGACGATCTGGCAAAGACTGGGGAGATGAGCTGAGGCTTTATGGAGTGGAGGTGGAGTTGATTAGATGAGTCTCAGCTGCGAAGGTGTTCCACAGGAGGCCCCTCCCAGCTCCAGCCACCTATGGAAAGGGAACAGTGGGGGAAGGGATTACCTGGTCCTGACGTCCCCCTTTCATTGAAGTGTGCCACTGAGATACATTTATAAATGTCACTGACTATACCTGTGTTTGACAAGATAAACATCCGGCAATGTATGTTATGGCCTAATATATACAGCTATGAAATTATTAACTTTTAAGATTCCTGATCATTATTGTCATCACACTCAGGTACAATGAAATTATAAGAGGCTTCTCTCTCCTAGATATACACTATATGGACAAAAGTATAGGGACACACCTCTTAATCATCGAATTGAGGGGTTTCATTCAGTCCCATTGCCATTGGTTGGACCAGCTCCCTTAGTTGAGGTAAAGGGAAATCTTAATGCTTCAGCTTATCAAGACATTTAGGACAATTCTATGCTTCCAGCTTGGGGAAGGCCCATTTCTGTCCCAGCACACCTGTAGGTGTAATAGGAGGTGTCTCAATACCTTAGTTGAAATAGTATACGTATATAGGTGTACAAATAATAAAATATACAGAAATATAGCGGGAAAACAACAAAAGAAGCAGTGAAAACAACAATAGAAGCAGCCTACAAGAAATTATACAGTCCACATTCCCAAATTTGGCCAAAGGCTGGGTCTTGCCCTGCATGAACCTTCTTCTTGTTCACGGAATCTCCCCTCCCACCTATCCTTTGAGGGTAATGGGGCTGGGGGCGGGGTGCACCATGGACAGTTCACCAGCATATTACAACATACACAGACAAACATTCACATTTAGATCCTCCGATTAACCTAACCCCGATCTACATGTCTTTGGACTGTGGGAGAAAGCTGGAGTATATAGATTCATTGAACCTAGGATTCAAACCAGTTCTGGTGCTTACCACTGTATCACCATGCCGCCCTAAAGTCAAACACCCTGCTTTGAAAAAGTGCTGAAATTAATAAAAAACACAAATGCAGGTGTCCTCAAGGCTTCTGACACCATGTTCACCCTATTTGAAACATTCAAATTCATAATCACAGTAACATTTATACATTTCTCATAAGAAGATATAATATGGTTATTAGAACGTTACTTGTCGTAGAGCAGTGTCTTTAATAAATGTTTCTCCTTGGAGAACCCCTCTACTTTTGCTCTGTTACTTGAATCAATCAAATACAACAGGTAGCATGTGTATGCCACTTCCTTCCGCATTTCTCAGCAGTGTATTTGGTGGTTGAATTTAGTTAAAGTTTTGTATAGTATTTTCTTAATGTATAGAACAAGATAAGGTTGTATTTTCTTGTAACTTTCTTCACGTTGGACCATCAGCTTAAACACGTACACTGTGTCTGGATGTTGGGATCTTCAGCCTGGTTAAAAAAAGGTTCAGCTATGAATGAGTAATCCTTCTCCTGAGGTGGACTCCATCAATTTTCCCCTGAAGAGTAAACAGCCTCATGATGGACAAAGGAAAGTCCAGGCCGGGTGCATCGTGTCCTTTTAGCTTGTTACTCATACACGAGAGCTCATACATATATTATCACACAGATGTTGATGCGCCCCATAACTTCTAGATAATGTGGCTATAATGTTGTTGAGCTGTAATCGCTGTTTTCATCTGCCTGTCATATGCTCAATTAGCTGCCGATGGGAATTCCTCTGGGCTTTATTTGAGTCATTTAATCCAGTAAATATCATTTGAGAGAGAAATCAGCCGCTATAGGTCGGCTGCTTGACATCTGTGCACACCCATGATGTTAACAACACAGCCGTCATTTCACTTTTTAATCGTCAGACCTTTATAATTTGCCCACTATGCTTTTGAAATGTGCTGCGCATGATGACTAAACATTCCTGGAGGAGTTGAAAGTATGCAAATGAGAGGTCAAGGTTGTGGCAGTCAGACTTGATGTAATTTTGCATCTTGGCAGCTCCACAGTCGGAAGAGTCCAGTTTTTTTTTCCTCCTCTGTTTTCAGTTTCTTCTGGGAGTCCATGAGAATGTGACAGTGTTTCCATCCCCCTGCTACATTATGCACGTGGCCCTCTTATTACTTCCTGCTTCCACGCTCTCTGGCTACACGCGGAGGAAACAGGCTGGCGTGACTGACAGAACTGGCTCAGGAAAAGAAAATAATGGAAAATAAAGGAACTCTACACACTATTTCAGATGTAATTGGGGATTGCATCTGTAGGGTGAAGTGTTTTTTTTTCATTCAGAACAAAGTTACTAATGGCTCTAAATGCTGCTGCCTCACTGCACTCACACTGTTACACCGGTTACTATCAAAGCACAGTTTTCAGTTCTACAAAATACGGACACTTTTTATTGTTTGTGTGCTGGACGTTGTTTGCAGAGCTTTTTATAAACAAGTCTATGGTGCGGGGTGAAGTTAGAAAACTTTGTGTTCATCCTACCTGGTTCATCTGCAGTCCAGATTCTTGTTGTTCGGGATTTGTACCCTCATCATTGAATGCACTTAATGTAAGTTGCTTTGGATAAAAGCATCAGTAAAATGAAATGTGATGTATTGTAATACCGTTCATGTCTGTGGTTTTTAATACGTTTGGATGCTTTACTCAATCTGTGATTAGGTTTCATACTTGCATGTTGGGTATTTCAGAGGTCTGTTAAGCAATCCACACATCTTCATACCCAAGTTCACAACTTTTAAAAATCCATCGTGTACATATGCCAAGTCTGAAGTAGATACGATGAATTGTGCGCAAGATATGCATTCATTCCTACAGACAGTCAGTTCATGTTTGGTTATAAAGTCATAGTTTGTAAAAAATATAATTTTCAATGTTTGACTTGTTCCACCTATCACTGATTTCATGTGTCCTATACTTAATGTTAACGATCTGTATTCATCGCCTTTCACCCCTTCATTCATACAATGCATTCATCTGCAGCACGATTCTAGCACACATCACTCCTACACTGCTGGCACAACCTTCAGTGGCCATTTTAGGTTGAGTATCTTGCCCAAGGACCCTCACATGTGGAGGAGACTGGGATCAACCCTCTAACTAGAGGGCGCCCCGCTTTTCCACCTGAGACACAGCTTGATTTGTGACCCTTTTGTCAACCAGAAGGTTATACTCTTCATTTTAGAGAGGGCACTGATCCACATCTTTTATACAGTGTCAGTTATATTAGCTTAGTAAATGTTATCATGTCGATTACCACGTAATGTGATTTATTGGATCATTTGTCCCGTTGGTCATTCAACCAGAAAAAATACAACGATTAACATAGACACCAGGATATCGTCGTTATCTGTTGATAAAACTAGAATTTACACTCCCACAGATAATGAAGATATATTACACAGTAAATTAACACAAACATGGACTCCACAAATGTATCACTAACAGTAAGAAATTAAATCAGGAAATTTGCTACCTCCTCATCATCATTACATCTGTGTAAAATAAATTGATTATTCTCTACAAGCATTTCAACTCAGGACAAACAGTATCTCCTGTGTTTGTCGTCCAGGCACTGTCTGTGTCTCTGCTTTATTCTATAGTTTATCCACCGGCTTATTGCTCCGTCTTGAAATCTCTCACTTACTTCCAGGTGCTCTCTCCTGAACAAAGTTGACTACAAGTACAAAGAAAAGACAAAAAGGTGACACTGACAAATTGACTTACTTTGTCTCGGGCTCTTATATCATGGTTCCAGGTGATTACATTTACTGTGTGACCAGGGGACGGCCTGTGGCTAGAATAATCAGTTTTCTCTGAATGGTCATTTTCCTTTCAGTCACCTCTGATATTACAATGTTATTTCATTCAGCTACACTTCGTTGCGTGTGACTCATTTAATTGGGCTTCCCAATGTAATGCTTTTGGATACATCCTCCCATCGAAATTATCAGCTCTCTTAGCTCTAGCTGATGGACAAAAACATAAAACAAATGTGCCATTAAAATTTTGCCTGATTTTAAGTATCCTGAAATTATCTATTTTCTACAGTGAAAATCCTGAAATCATCTATTCCACAGTGA